>NW_028254224.1:0-278512 GCF_964263255.1 Lissotriton vulgaris | reverse complement strand
TCCGGCAATGCTGCACTTTAGCACCAACAGGTATTTCAGTAATGCTGACGTATCTGTCATTCCATGAGACATGATGCGTCATGCAGTAAATATGACGCATCCATCATGTCGCAAGGAAGGTGCACTGAGAAGTGTTGCATCGCTGGTTTCACGCAGCAAAGCAGAATTCTCATAAATGAGGTCCTGTGTGATTTTTCATGAAACAATGTTGTATTAAAGGAACGCATAGTATACCAGGCAACAGTGCGTTGCTAGGTTCTCTTAACCACATGCGTGCGGGGGTTATTTTTGCGCTGCGAGGCTTTTTTCTAAAAGCCGCGTTACATGACGAGCTCAGCTCGTCATCAGCACACGACCACCATGGCTGATGATGAGCTGAGCTCGTCATCAGCATCGACGGGGTTAAAATGTACAACACAGATGTAACAACGTGTAATATAAAAAAAATAGGTCTAGCAAAGTAATACAATGACACTAATATTCTGCCACAGCAGCTCAAGTCCAAGACCATGAAGACAAACTACTGACTGAAGCACCCCACTCATCCCTCTAACTTCACCTCCATGACACCCAGTTGGGAGAGACATTTCTACATAATAAGCAGCATCCTAAAGTCCATATCCCGGAAAATCCATGCTCCACCTCCAAGTATTCGTGGGAAGAAGCCACATATTCTAATGTAGACCTTTTAGATCAGGAGTTTGTTGCTAAATGACCCTTGTAGGCAGCACATGTCCTAATCATGTAGTTCCTAGGGACCCTTTCCAGTGACTAGTAGGCACACTGACATGGTTTTGACCAAAGTACTAAGGCAGTGCAGAACATGACAGCACCTTTTGTTGCTAGTGGGGTATGAGATGAGTGGATTGGAAGTAGTAATTATTCATCTAAATGGTTGAGATGCTACAGAATGGAAATACAACTGACAATTCAACTGGAGATGGAGGTAGAGAACAGAAATGCAAGAGTAACCCACAGGGCATAATTTGGATGCTAGAACCCAGCCCCAAAATTACTCAAACTTCATCATTCAGTCATTCAAAATTATTCTGCAGATAATGTTTCCATACCTGTAAAATGTTGTATTAGTTGAGGGTAAGGAGAACCCATCTAAAAATATAATCATAATCCTGGAGAACTAAGAAAGTCATATAATAAATCTGTGCTTAACGGTAGCATGCCAGAAAAGCCGACAGGCTTAACGTAATGGCATTGTGTAATTTATTTATGCAGCACTCAACCAGGAATAAGGTGAAAACTAAGGGCAAACAATATCAACAAGAGAGATAGGGCGCGAGTAAACACTCCTGTACCCCAACAAGTATATCTTAAACAACTAAGGAGTGACTCAGTGAAAAGTATAATACGTGTAACAAAATATAAGTGTGTCAGACTTTAAAGAGGCCCCTACCCGGTTAAGGAAACTGCAAGATTGGAAAATTCCAATCCTAACAACCAGGAGGTAGCAACCCAGTGTGCTAGTGTGATTACACACAACTGGAATGGACAAGTATACCTCTTTGTTAGAAGGACCCTCACTCACCACTAGTTGGTGACATGCTTCATCATTGGGTCCCAACTGGGGTGGCCGAATGCCCCCCCAGCGTGCTACAACTAAGCATGGGCGAATTTTGTGAATTTGCGATCCGCGAATTTGCGGATTTGCAAATTCGCGATCCGCAAAATTCGCGAATTTGTGCGAATTTGCGGATTTTTGTTTTTTGCGTGTTCGCGGGCCTTTTTTGCGTGTTCGTGGGGTTTTTTGCGAGTTCGCGGGGCTTTTTGCGTCTTCGCGAGCCGCTTGCATAGCGAAGTTACCCATGCAGTCGTTTATGGGAGAGGGAGAGAGAGATAGATAGATAGCTAGATAGATAGATAGATAGATAGATAGAAAGAGAGAGAAAGAGAGGGAAAGAGAGAGGAAAAGAGAGAACGAGAGAAAGAAAGAGAGGCCGGATCTCTGAAGGGCCAGATTCCTGAGTTGCCCCTACAGAACATACAGCTTTTTATTTTTAGCAAAATGCATATAAAAATTGTGCTGTAAAGGTCTCTTTTAGTTTAACCCCTCCTGACAACTCAAAATGGGTGTATTTGCCATCCTCTCCCTTCTTCCTGTTTTTTATATCTGTAAGTGCTTCCTGATGAGGTTTAATTCCTTGGACAGGTGCCTCGTTGCCTACTTGTAACTATTCTCTGACCCTGCTTCAAGGGTCAGAGAATAGTTGCAAGTAGGCCACGAGGCGCCAGGAAGCAATTAGCAGCAGGTGTCCAAGTTGAAGTTAATTTGTTTGTAACCCTTTTGTAAAAGGTTACAAAGAAATTAGGTTCAACTTTTGCACCTGCTGCTGTAACCCTTGCTTGGCTGAAAATTCGTCCCCGCTGATTTGCGGATTTTACCTCGATTTCCGAGATTCGCGGATCGCGAAATCGCGGAAAATTTGCAAATTCGCCTGCAAAATGGATTTTACGCCCACCCTTAGCTACAACGCCTGATTTACAGCGGAGCGGGTTGGTGGTGAGTGTAACAGTGATTTAACTCAATATGTGCAAAACAAGTGTGAGTGCAGAATTAAAAAATACACAGTTGAAACCCAAACAAAATATTTAATGTGGGCCAACCTGTATTGAGGTTAAAAACGTGGATAGGCAGACAAAACTAGGTTCTGGATTAGGAGACCTGTGTCCTTAAATAAGATATGAGGTCTTAGGGGTCAACAGAAAATCCCTTTCAGCTGGCAGAGTTCGAAGAGTTTTGCCTACTTTGCACTACACTTGGAGTGCAGAGTTCAGCAAAACCTCCTACAATTCGTGTGTGGCTCGCCAACTAAGCGTGGGCGGAAAATCCGTTCCGCTCGCGGATTTTGCGGATTTTTGGGAAATCCGCAATCCGCGAGATTTGCGGATTTCCCGCAAAATCCGCAAATTCGCACGCAGCGGATTTTTTTGGCGGCGCGCGGCGTTGGTGATACAATTTTTGCGGCGCGCGGCGTTTATCATCGTTTGCCGAGTTGTTTTTTTCGATAGTTTGCGAGTGCTGCGCCATTTTGGATCTTGCTGTGTGATCCCGCGGGAATTGGCGAGCGCGATTACGTCATCGCGGCTTGCCAGCGATAGTTTGTCAACGCGAGTACGACGAGATCACGTCTCGCGGTACTTCGCAATTGCGAGATTTGAGATGCGGCGCGCGAAAATATAAATTTGCAATTCTGCACAAGAAATCCACCAGCAAGCAGCATAAACCTTCTAGAAATGATGATTTTTATGTGAATAACTCCTTAGTTTGACATTTGCCTGCACTTTTTTAGCGAGGAGTCCATTTTGGGGAGGGGGGCAGGGGGGTGGGAGGAAGGAAGTGCCCCATAGTCTTCAACTTCCTGTTCCTGTTCAGCAGGCTCCTCCCAGTGCTTTGTCCATCTCCTGGTCACTTTTCATTCGGATGTGGACCTGGAAGGATTACCTTTTGTGGATGCTGCTGGATCTTTGGATTTGAGGCCTTTTTGACTTTCTTTGGATCACTGTTGGATTAGAAATTTTACAAGTAAGTTTGTTTGGGGCATTACAGTTGCTGCAACTAAAATTTTGGGATTTTCGATTTTTGGGCTGTTTTGGGGCCTTTTCCAGGGGTACTCAGTGGTGGGTGGACTGATTCTTTCTGTGGGTTGTCTTGAACTTAAACATCATGGAGGCCATAGATGAATTGGGATTGTGCTGATTTTTCTGTGTTTTTCGATTTTTTTTTTTTGTAAAATTTTGTGTTTTTCGATTTTTGACCTGTTGTTGGGGCCTTGACCAGGGGTATTTGAGTCTAGCATGGGCCTAGTCTTTCTGTGGGCTGTCTTGAATTTAAACATCATGGAGGCCATGGATGGAATGGGATTGTGCTGATTTTGCAGTGTTTTTCGATTTTTGGGGGTGTTCATGGGGAGGGACATGCCATGTGGCTGGTGGCCATTTTGAGTGCAGCTACAGGCACTGGCCATGTGCTGGCAGGCAAGTGGCCATTTTGAATGCAGGCTTTGTTGTTAGGCCTCCAACCATTTTGCCTACTTTTCAACCTTTATTTATGCCAGGGGTAGTGAGTTTTGCATGGGCCTAGTATTTCTGTGGGTTGTCTTGAATTTAAACATCATGGAGGCCATGGATTGAATGGGATTGTGATGATTTTGCAGTGTTTTTCGATTTTTGGGCCTGTACTTGTGGCCTTTTCACCAGGGGTATTTGAGTCTAGCATGGGCCTAGTCTTTCTGTGGGCTGTCTTGAATTTAAACATCATGGAGAGGCCATGGATGGAATGGGATTGTGCTGATTTTGCAGTGTTTTTCGATTTTTGGGCCTGTACTTGTGGCCTTTTCACCAGGGGTATTTGAGTCTAGCATGGGCCTAGTCTTTCTGTGGGCTGTCTTGAATTTAAACATCATGGAGGCCATGGATGGAATGGGATTGTGCTGATTTTGCAGTGTTTTTCGATTTTTGGGCCTGTACTTGTGGCCTTTTCACCAGGGGTATTTGAGTCTAGCATGGGCCTAGTCTTTCTGTGGGCTGTCTTGAATTTAAACATCATGGAGAGGCCATGGATGGAATGGGATTGTGCTGATTTTGCAGTGTTTTTCGATTTTTGGGCCTGTACTTGTGGCCTTTTCACCAGGGGTATTTGAGTCTAGCATGGGCCTAGTCTTTCTGTGGGCTGTCTTGAATTTAAACATCATGGAGGCCATGGATGGAATGGGATTGTGCTGATTTTGCAGTGTTTTTCGATTTTTGGGGGTGTTCATGGGGAGGGACATGCCATGTGGCTGGTGGCCATTTTGAGTGCAGCTACAGGCACTGGCCATGTGCTGGCAGGCAAGTGGCCATTTTGAATGCAGGCTTTGTTGTTAGGCCTCCAACCATTTTGCCTACTTTTCAACCTTTATTTATGCCAGGGGTAGTGAGTCTTGCATGGGCCTAGTATTTGTGTGGGTTGTCTTGAATTTAAACATCATGGAGGCCATGGATTGAATGGGATTGTGATGATTTTGCAGTGTTTTTCGATTTTTGGGCCTGTACTTGTGGCCTTTTCACCAGGGGTATTTGAGTCTAGCATGGGCCTAGTCTTTCTGTGGGCTGTCTTGAATTTAAACATCATGGAGAGGCCATGGATGGAATGGGATTGTGCTGATTTTGCAGTGTTTTTCGATTTTTGGGCCTGTACTTGTGGCCTTTTCACCAGGGGTATTTGAGTCTAGCATGGGCCTAGTCTTTCTGTGGGCTGTCTTGAATTTAAACATCATGGAGGCCATGGATGGAATGGGATTGTGCTGATTTTGCAGTGTTTTTCGATTTTTGGGGGTGTTCATGGGGAGGGACATGCCATGTGGCTGGTGGCCATTTTGAGTGCAGCTACAGGCACTGGCCATGTGCTGGCAGGCAAGTGGCCATTTTGAATGCAGGCTTTGTTGTTAGGCCTCCAACCATTTTGCCTACTTTTCAACCTTTATTTATGCCAGGGGTAGTGAGTCTTGCATGGGCCTAGTATTTCTGTGGGTTGTCTTGAATTTAAACATCATGGAGGCCATGGATTGAATGGGATTGTGATGATTTTGCAGTGTTTTTCGATTTTTGGGCCTGTACTTGTGGCCTTTTCACCAGGGGTATTTGAGTCTAGCATGGGCCTAGTCTTTCTGTGGGCTGTCTTGAATTTAAACATCATGGAGAGGCCATGGATGGAATGGGATTGTGCTGATTTTGCAGTGTTTTTCGATTTTTGGGCCTGTACTTGTGGCCTTTTCACCAGGGGTATTTGAGTCTAGCATGGGCCTAGTCTTTCTGTGGGCTGTCTTGAATTTAAACATCATGGAGGCCATGGATGGAATGGGATTGTGCTGATTTTGCAGTGTTTTTCGATTTTTGGGCCTGTACTTGTGGCCTTTTCACCAGGGGTATTTGAGTCTAGCATGGGCCTAGTCTTTCTGTGGGCTGTCTTGAATTTAAACATCATGGAGAGGCCATGGATGGAATGGGATTGTGCTGATTTTGCAGTGTTTTTCGATTTTTGGGCCTGTACTTGTGGCCTTTTCACCAGGGGTATTTGAGTCTAGCATGGGCCTAGTCTTTCTGTGGGCTGTCTTGAATTTAAACATCATGGAGGCCATGGATGGAATGGGATTGTGCTGATTTTGCAGTGTTTTTCGATTTTTGGGGGTGTTCATGGGGAGGGACATGCCATGTGGCTGGTGGCCATTTTGAGTGCAGCTACAGGCACTGGCCATGTGCTGGCAGGCAAGTGGCCATTTTGAATGCAGGCTTTGTTGTTAGGCCTCCAACCATTTTGCCTACTTTTCAACCTTTATTTATGCCAGGGGTAGTGAGTCTTGCATGGGCCTAGTATTTCTGTGGGTTGTCTTGAATTTAAACATCATGGAGGCCATGGATTGAATGGGATTGTGATGATTTTGCAGTGTTTTTCGATTTTTGGGCCTGTACTTGTGGCCTTTTCACCAGGGGTATTTGAGTCTAGCATGGGCCTAGTCTTTCTGTGGGCTGTCTTGAATTTAAACATCATGGAGAGGCCATGGATGGAATGGGATTGTGCTGATTTTGCAGTGTTTTTCGATTTTTGGGCCTGTACTTGTGGCCTTTTCACCAGGGGTATTTGAGTCTAGCATGGGCCTAGTCTTTCTGTGGGCTGTCTTGAATTTAAACATCATGGAGGCCATGGATGGAATGGCATTGTGCTGATTTTGCAGTGTTTTTCGATTTTTGGGCCTGTACTTGTGGCCTTTTCACCAGGGGTATTTGAGTCTAGCATGGGCCTAGTCTTTCTGTGGGCTGTCTTGAATCTAAACATCATGGAGGCCATGGATGGAATGGGATTGTGCTGATTTTGCAGTGTTTTTCGATTTTTGGGGTTGTTCATGGGGAGGGACATGCCATGTGGCCGGTGGCCATTTTGAGTGCAGCTACAGGCACTGGCCATGTGCTGGCAGGCAAGTGGCCATTTTAAATGCAGGCTTTGTTGTTAGGCCTCCAACCATTTTGCCTACTTTTCAACCTTTATTTATGCCCAGGGGTAGTGAGTCTTGCATGGGCCTAGTCTTTCTGTGGGTTGTCTTGAATTTAAACATTATGGAGGGCATGGATGGATTGGGATTGTGCTGATTTTGCAGTGTTTTTCGATTTTTTTGTGCTCTATAACTGAACTGATGTTCCTCTGTCTTCCATTTTTTTTAGGTGCACAAGACTCAAGAGAACCACCAGTGCCAGGAAGAAGTCCTGCAGCGGTGTGTGTGTGCAGCATAACGTCACGCGACGTCACGTCTGGCCTCAGACAACTCTACAATTCGTGCAACTGCGGCCTGCTGTCTGACCTGCTCTGAAGAAGATGGCCCCAAAGAAAGTTCTCCGTAGCTCCTCTAGCAAGAAAGTTGCTAGTAAGGAGCAGAAGAAGCAAGTTACCAAGGAGGCTGGTGTGCCACCCGCCACTTTTTTTGGGAGCAAAAAAAAAAGTACGCCTGCAGCAGCAGGATCTGCTGGGGACCAAGCTGAGAGCAGCACCCCTGCTCCATTGGGTTCAGTGCCTCCACCACCACGCCAACTTAAGTCAAAGCCCTTGAGTGCTTCAGAGGCAGTCAGTGTACTTCTCCAATCACCATCGACCAGTGATGTTGGCTCATCGCAAGAAAGTAGCAGCAATGTCCCTGAATCAACACAGGTTGTTGTAACTCATCTGACAAGTGTTGAACAACCACAGCCGCAACAACACCATGTGCAAGTACACGCCCAAGTACATGTGGAAGGAGAGGCAGCAAAAGGAGATGCGCAAGCAAAGGTGCATGGAGGTTCACAAGTGCCCACAATAGTTGTTCCTCCCGAAGTAGGGGCACATTTGGAAATCGACATTGAAGCTGAGGTATCATTGGAAGCCACTCCTCCTGATGATCATTCATTGTCTTCCACATCCCTAGCAAGGAAAAGATCAAGGGGGGTGTCTACATCTTCTTCAAGCCCACCTCGTTCTGGTGCAAGTGATCTGTCTTGGGAACCACAACTGCGGTCTGACAGTGAGGCAGAGGCACACCATGATCTGACACCGGCACCTAAGCGTAAAAGGAAGGTCGTCCAAAAACTCAAACCTATGGAGTGTGATGAGGCTCAACAAGAAGTGACAGATACTGCTGGTGATGAAGCCTCTCACGATGACGACGAGCCAGTCATCACAAAGGTCACTGCAGCCCCACCGGGCATGCAGCAAAGAGACATTTTGACCCTATCCCGAGAAGCTGCTGAGCGTGATGATGATGTCGGCGAGGAGGCAATGGAAATGGAATCATTAGATTTGGAGTTAAGTAGTACACCAAAACCTACCGCTTCCATATTTCTTCGCAAGAAGGTACCCACCTCGTCCTCGACCTCAATTCGTGGTGGTGAAAGTGCAAAACGTACTGAAGTTCGGCAATCCACATCCTCCACTTCATCTGTCATTAGCAGCAGGACCACCACCACCAGTATCGCCGCCTCCTCCGGCCCCCGAAGACATTTCAAGTCTCCAGTTTGGGACTTCTTTAGTGTTTGCCCAAAAAAGGAAAACGTAGCCATTTGTAGCCTTTGTAAGCTTCGATTTAGTCGTGGTAAGCTTGGTTCTAACTATGGTACCGGAGGCCAGAGAGGTCATCTTGAGAGAAGGCACCCTGTCCAATGGTTTCCGCACCTAGAGGCGATCAAGAAAGCCGGAATTGCACGTAATGAAAACGTTGATTTGTCATCTGCTGATGACGAGGAGGTAGAAGAAGACGATTCAAACACTTCACTTACACCCAGTTCCCATGTCAGCAGCACACCCCATGGGAGCCACACTAAGAGTGTGGGAGAGAGTGAGACATCAATGCGGAAAAGTTCATCAGCGAGCGTAACTGGGTCGAAGAGATCATCATCATCCCGTAAATCATTGGTCCAGGGCAACATTAAAAAGATGTTGTTTACAGAAGCGCAATATGAACGCAACCACCCAATGACCCGTCTGTATAACACTAAGCTGGCTAAAATGCTAGCTCTGGACCTTCTCCCTTTTTCTTTTGTAGAAGGGGTTGGTTTTCTAGAATTAGTGACAGCGCTCTGCCCTAAATGGAAGGTTCCTAGCCGGTTCTATTTTGCCCGAGTTGCGGTTCCAGCACTACATGAAGATGTTCTGAAGGTGATTGGGGCAGCTTTGCAGAAGAGTGCTGTTCACACTATACATCTGACAACAGACATGTGGACCAGTGGCGCAGGCGCTGATTACATGTGCATCACTGCACACTGGGTCTCTTTTTCAGGGGCTAAAGCAAAGCTAAACTCAGGTGTTGACACTAACATTGTTTTTAAAGGTGCTCGGAAACATGCAACACTAGCCATGTTTGGTTTGGAGAAACGTCACACAGCAGAAAACATTTTGGATGTCTTTAACACAAAGGTCCTTAACTGTCTGTCCCCACTAAAACGCAAGGTTGGTTATGTTTCCACGGACAATGGCTCCAATATAGTTAAGGCCATGAGGGACGGTTACTATTTCAGAGTGCCGTGTTTGGCGCACTGTATAAACCTGGTTGTCCAAAAATTCTTGGGTAATAAAAGCAGTGCAGCGTACAGTGTATTGGAGAACTGCCGAAAAATTTGCAAGCATTTCAGGCATTCTTTTAAGGCCCGGAAGCAGCTGAGGAGCATGCTATATCAATGTCAAATGCCAGTGAAAGCACTCATCCAGGAGGTGGTAACACGTTGGAACTCAACCTTCTACATGCTTGAGCGTCTGTATGAGCAGTATACGCAACTCGATCAATATTTCTTGAAAGAGGGTATAGAGGAGCTGAGGATGGGTGGGCCGCAATGGAACATAGTTGAAAGCCTAACACGCATGCTTCGTCCTTTTGAGGTCTTCACGCGTGCAGTCAGCAAGGAGGACTCTAATTTGGGAAAAGCTATCCCATTGTTGTACATGCTGGAGGACCAACTGAAGGAGGTGTGTTCTGTGTTTCGAAAAGATGACAAAAAGAAAGACTCTTTGCTTCTGGCTGAGCAATTATTAGAGCTCCTACAAGGTGATGAACGTCTTCAAAAGATCCACTCAGAACAGCATTACATTTGTGCTACTATTCTGGATCCACGCTACAAAAAGGCGCTGGCAGGCAGAGCATTCTTTCCTTTTGGTGATGAAGATGTTACAAAGTACAAACGTTGGCTAGCCTTGTCAGCCAAGAAGTTTGAAACAGAACGGCTGGAAATTGAAGGAAATGGCAGTACATCAGCAGGCCATCCCCAGTCAAAACAATCCACTTCTGCACCTGTGGCTGTGGCACAAGTGACCTCTCAGCCGTTAAAGACACCGGCAACCGGATCATCTGCACGAAAGACAACAGAAACATTGGAGGCTGAAGAGGATTGGCTAGCTCTGCGTGGGTTTGGTTCTCAAAAGGTCAGAGGCACAGCAAGAGCTACGCAAAGTGGAGGAACCTTGGAGGAGGACCTTGAGTCGATGGTGAAGGACTATCTGAATGACTCCACAGAGGTCTATGTTAATTCTGACCCATTGGCGTATTGGCATGGGAAAAAAGAATTGTGGCCACAGCTCACCAACCTGGCTATAAACTACTTGTCTTGCCCACTCGCAAGTGTGTCTTCTGAACGGGTTTTCAGTGCGGCTGGTGGGATTGTAACTCCCAAACGGAGCCGCCTCTCGCCCAAAAATGTGGAGAGGTTAACAATGATCAAGATGAATCAGCACCTCATACCACCAGATATAAGAGTACGAGAGAGCGTGCCGGATGAAGAGGAGGTGGCCAGCACCATAGATGAGGGAATTTCTACTCTGTCAGGTGGCACTGACCTCACCCGGGCTGAATTCGCAGAGTATGATGACGAAGCCTTATTCTTATTCCTGGACCGTGATACCGACTTCGAGCCCTGAAAATGAGACAACGAATCAATAACTTTCTTTTTCATCCTTATTCACTTTTATTCCTGTGTGTCTGTCTTTCTTTGTTGTGCACAGTTAATATAATTCAAACTTTAATCAGATAATCACAAAGACAAGCCCATCAGCAGAACTGTCTTCACTTGTTTGCTAATTTATTTGAAGGTGCCGCAGTCTGCATTCCTCAGGTTCACAAGTTCAGAAGAACATGCTCCTCTATCCTCCTCCTCCAGACTCCTATTTCCATCAAAGCAGAGGGCTGGTTTACGCCCAATGAAGAAAGACTCAGCACTTGTGGGGGTGTTGTTCTACCTCTTTGCAGGTGAGTTGACGGGTCTGGGGCCATTGCTGGGAAGCACTAAAAGTGGTTTGTGCCAAATCCGAGGCGGAATTTTTTTTGTGTTTTTGATGACTTGCTTGCCTTTGAGGTGCTCTTAGGGGGGGTTCCGTCTGTTTGTGGGTGAGTTTCGTGGTCTGAGAGCATTGCTGGGACACTCTAATCTTGATTGCATTTGCTTTTCAGGAAATCCGTCGTGCCAACCCCGACTTATGGCCTAGCTACGCAGCGCGTTTGGACCGAAGGCCCAGAAATATTGCAAGTATGAGATTTTGCTTTTGGCCTGTTTGGGGGTGTTATGCTTCTTGGCGGGTGGGTTGCCGGGTCTTGGGGCATTCCTGGGAAGGTCTAATACCGGGTAGAAGTGGTTGGGACAAAATCCAGGCCGATTTTTTTTTGGGCTATTTCAGACATTTTGCTCTATGTAGCGTTTTCGGGGGCCTGTTTGGGGGGTTTCCTG
This sequence comes from Lissotriton vulgaris, assembly GCF_964263255.1. Lineage (NCBI taxonomy): Eukaryota > Metazoa > Chordata > Amphibia > Caudata > Salamandridae > Lissotriton > Lissotriton vulgaris. The sequence continues at coordinate 266,791 of NW_028254224.1, read as the reverse complement.
GTGTTTGTGGGTGAGTTTCGTGGTCTGGGAGCACTGCTGGGACACTCTAATCTTGATTGCATTTGCTTTTCAGGAAATCCGTCGTGCCAACCCCGACTTATGGCCTAGCTACGCAGCGCGTTTGGACCGAAGGCCCAGAAATATTGCAAGTATGAGATTTTGCTTTTGGCCTGTTTGGGGGTGTTATGCTTCTTGGCGGGTGGGTTGCCGGGTCTTGGGGCATTCCTGGGAAGGTCTAATACCGGGTAGAAGTGGTTGGGACAAAATCCAGGCCGATTTGTTTTTGGGCTATTTCAGACATTTTGCTCTATGTAGCGTTTTCGGGGGCCTGTTTGGGGGGCTTCCTGGTGTTTGTGGGTGAGTTTCGTGGTCTGGGAGCACTGCTGGGACACTCTAATCTTGATTGCATTTGCTTTTCAGGAAATCCGTCGTGCCAACCCCGACTTATGGCCTAGCTACGCAGCGCGTTTGGACCGAAGGCCCAGAAATATTGCAAGTATGAGATTTTGCTTTTGGCCTGTTTGGGGGTGTTATGCTTCTTGGCGGGTGGGTTGCCGGGTCTTGGGGCATTCCTGGGAAGGTCTAATACCGGGTAGAAGTGGTTGGGACAAAATCCAGGCCGATTTTTTTTTGGGCTATTTCAGACATTTTGCTCTATGTAGCGTTTTCGGGGGCCTGTTTGGGGGGCTTCCTGGTGTTTGTGGGTGAGTTTCGTGGTCTGGGAGCACTGCTGGGACACTCTAATCTTGATTGCATTTGCTTTTCAGGAAATCCGTCGTGCCAACCCCGACTTATGGCCTAGCTACGCAGCGCGTTTGGACCGAAGGCCCAGAAATATTGCAAGTATGAGATTTTGCTTTTGGCCTGTTTGGGGGTGTTATGCTTCTTGGCGGGTGGGTTGCCGGGTCTTGGGGCATTCCTGGGAAGGTCTAATACCGGGTAGAAGGGGTTGGGACAAAATCCAGGCCGATTTTTTTTTTGGGCTATTTCAGACATTTTGCTCTATGTAGCGTTTTCGGGGGCCTGTTTGGGGGGCTTCCTGGTGTTTGCGGGTGAGTTTCGTGGTGTGGGAGCACTGCTGGCTATATATACTTTACTTTGCAAGAGGTTTGAAGCAAATCCATGGTGGCTGAGGGGACTTAGGGCCTAGCTGCAGAGCGCGCGCGGAGTGATTTGGGAAATTTGTGAAAAAGTGACTAAGTCCCCATTTTTGTACTTTTGCTCTTTGGCTGTTTGGGGGTCTTCTACTCGTTTTCTCCTGGGTTGACGGCTCTGGGGCCATTGCTGGGAAGCTCTAATACCGGATAAAAATGTTTTGGACCAAATCCCAGGCGGAATTTTTTTTGTGTTTTTGATGACTTGCTTGCCTTTGAGGTGCTCTTAGGGGGGGTTCCGTCTGTTTGCGGGTGAGTTTCGTGATCTGGGAGCACTGCTGGGACACTCTAATCTTGATTGCATTTGCTTTTCAGGAAATCCGTCGTGCCAACCCCGACTTATGGCCTAGCTACGCAGCGCGTTTGGACCGAAGGCCCAGAAATATTGCAAGTATGAGATTTTGCTTTTGGCCTGTTTGGGGGTGTTACGCTTCTTGGCGGGTGGGTTGCCGGGTCTTGGGGCATTCCTGGGAAGGTCTAATACCGGGTAGAAGTGGTTGGGACAAAATCCGCGTGGAAAAGCCTTTAGTTTTGGCACTTTTTGTAACTTAGGGTTCGTTAGGGTTAGCCCTAGCAGCAGGATTGCATGTGTTTCGGGGTGTTCTAGATTTTTCAAACTGAGTTCTGGGGTCTTAGAGCACTCGTGAGAATGTGTAATTTTGGTTGCAAGTCATTTGAAGAAAATCCATGGTGGGAAAGGGGGGATTTGGCATAGTTAAAGAAAGCCTTTGCCACTATTCTTAACTTAGGGTTCGTTAGGGTTAGCAGTATTTCTATTGCATGTGTTTGAGTGGGGGGGATTTCGAGTCTTGGAGCGATGCTGGCTATGGCTACTTTTGCTTGGTTGCTTGCAAGTGGTTTGAATGCAATCCACGGTGGGTAATGGGTAATTAGGGTACTTCGGCCTACTTTTACTTTCAAAGTAAGTTTTGTCACCAGTTTTCTGCTAGGCCTCGTTTTTTGAGATTTGATTGGGGGTCTTCTACATTTTTGCGACTGGCTTTAGTAAGGGTCTGGGTGGGAGCACTGCTAGGAAGATCTAATTTTGTTCTAAAACACAGTTTACAGTACACCTAGCTTGAGGGGCAAGATCCGATACATTAATTTGCCCATACATCCTTCAAAAGGTGACTCAGAGTACGCACTTTCAAAAACATTGTACTGTCTACTAGGAAAAACAAATTGTGACTTTTTGCACTCCACAGCCTACATGCCTTATATTTATTTATCAGTGGTGTTGTAATATTATATCACTTCCTGTTTTTCGTTGAATAATTACAGGCCGGGTTTCAGTCTCTGCAATGGGGAAAAAAGGATGGAGTCAGGCTTCACAGTAGCGAGCCACAATTCAGCATCAGGCAGGCAGTGGACAGGGTGTCTTCTGGTGACCAACATCGATGGACGAAGCGTCGGCTGCAATGGAGGAGTGCCGCTAATAGGAGGATTTTTTTTCTGCGGGCAACTTACTTACCACTTCCAACAGGACCACTACAACCACATAGATACAGTATCCCTTGCCTTTTTCTCTGACTGTGACTGCATTTCTTGGCTCTCTCTCTGCTTCTACATTGATCCCTTAACACATCACTTAGTCCACTCCACTATCACATCTGCACCACACATAGTCATTTGTAAGTGCTCCTACGTAATTCGCAAGTCGCAGCACGCCCCAGGCCGTAGAGGACTGGGATGGCCCCAATGATGAAGCATGTCACCAAGGGGCAACCCTGGTGAGTGAGGGGACACCTAGAAAAAAAGCAATTTCTCCTTTTCTATCTACTATACCTTCTTCTTGTATGTTAGGACAGCACTTCACTGATGCCTGTCTTGTCTTCTGTTACAGGTATCCTTTCCCTGCTGACCCTACCTTTACCCATCCCACATTTTTTATTTTAGTTTGTTATTTTTCTCCCCCGCCTAATGCCTCGAACACCCTGTGTTTACACTTCTGGGTGTTGGTGACATTTGGAAGTGGAACCATATTTGCATCGACTGGATCACGGGGAGTAAACCGGACACCTTCCAGACCAACCCCATTGAGTGTTGTTGTGAATGGATTTATAGTGACCAGCAAGGCTCTCGGGTATCTGGCTACAGAGACCTTATGTTGAATATCGTTATCAATAATTCCACACAGGCCCTGTACTGTCGCATTCTTTCTTTCCACAGTTGTCGATGATATATTCTTACTCAGCTTGACAAAGAACCATTGCTAATGTGAAAGAACTTCAACCGAATTAGTAGTTATACTTTACCATTTGTTAGGCTACAATGTGGCACTGCTCTACTGTACTTCTGTCACATGCTATATTCTCAGTTGTACCGTTGAATTGCTCAGGAGGACAAACCAGATTTCATTTTCTTTTTTTTCATAGGCATGCAACTGCCACTGTGTCACAACAATAGTACCACCGCTATGAGGAAATTTTATCCGACCAAGATTGCCAACGTTATTCGGTGTTTCCCGTGGAGCCAGCCCTGGGTCTAGCCCTACTTTCAAACACAAATTACAGGTAAGATAAGCGTTTGGTGGTTTGGGGGTATAATGGAGTATTAGTACGAGAGACGAGAGACTGAAGGTAGTACTACTAAAGTCCTAGGACTCTTGGATTCACTTCACTGAGTCTGTGAGAGGCACTTAGTGTTGAAAACATTTGGGCATTTACACTTAAAGGAAGAAAATGGAACTAAACTTTCAGGAAAACAGTCAACGTTAAACCCCCACCCACCAGGCAAGCAGTAAAAAACAGGTATGCTCAGATAAAGTTTGAAAAAGTATATTTATATCCCTAACAAAATAATCTCCCGCAAGACCCTCCCTAACCCCAACGATTGTCCTTCAAAAGTCCCCAAAAACCCAACTCCCAATTCCCACCCCCCAAAAGTCTCTAAAAAAGGGGCAAGGGACACTATGGGTGGATGCTGTTCACTTTTTGGGCCAGGGCATCATGCTCCTCGCGGAGCAAGGCGAGCTCCTGCTGAAGGCGGGACACCATCAGGGTGGTGCGGCGCAGGCGTGCCTTCACTGCCTTGCAGGTGCAATGCCTGTGAGAGGCAGCTGTTGGCCTTGCTGCTCGGTGGTGGCGTTTGCCTTTGGCAGCCCGGCTCAGTCTGGGTGGACCACTGTGCTGGGTGGCAGCCCGTGGGGCCACGGAGGCCGATGCAGACGACGTTGTTGTAGTTGTCGACTGCACACTTTCCACGTCCTCCAGGGCCACCAGCCGCCGATATTCCGCAACAGTGGCCTCGATCCTCCGTTGCCGGGCCGCTCTAGCCAGCTCCTTCCTCCTTGTCCGTTTGGAAGGAGAACCTATATGAAGAAAGAAAGACATAGTCTGTAACCAATGCTCTTTTAGATTAACTCAATCATTCAGCAGAAATTTGTGTTGCAGTACAACTAGCAACTTGCAAGCGCATTACATAACTATTGAGGCCAGTATCTATCTAACCTCACACTTCTTCATCCTTGCTCTAACATTAGTGGGAGTTTAAGGAACAAAGTCTACGAGCACTGTGGACTTCCATTGGAGTCGACTATGAAAGTACACCAGTCTTATTCTTCTTCTTATCTCTTGTTTTGGAAAATTGGTACGTTATTTTCTGCAAGCCGGCATAATGCCAGCGCGGTAAACTTGCACCCGAGAAAAAGAGACGCACGCCATGAGGAGTGACCTAGACTTGCGTTGCCGTTGCGTTACTGTACCCGTCCAGTACATGCAGGTGGTGAATCTCTTACTTTTCTAGTACGGGTGGCACTGAGAATACTCTGTTACAACTCAAGGGCTACTGCTTAATTAATTTAACTTTCACCCTACAGTGGAAATGAGTACTAGAAATGGAAAATTGAAGAAGATAAATAATCTGATTATCTATCACTTCACATGGGATGTTTTTGCTTATATATGGGATGACTTTAGGTGCTTTGCTTTTTATTGAGTGACCAGTGATACATCCACACATGAATGACTGAGTACTACTAAACTTATTAAGAGAGGTAGGGAGTGGCCACCATAATAACCGGATCTATGCAGTGCTTGCAATACAAACTACTGCTACTATTTATGGTAGTATTTGGACAAAATTAAAAGTTCTTTTCCTTGCCTTTCCTACACTGGAACGGACGTGCGGGTGCAGTGTTAGTGTTACATGCTCTTCAAAGTTACACTTAGTTCATCCACTGACCGTCTACTCTCTCTAGATCATGGGTACTCACAAACTTTCTCTCAGGGGCTACATTTACAGTGTAGTTTGGGGCCGAGGGCCGCACTGGTGGGGGCGGAGTCAGAGGGGGCGGGGCTAAAGCAAAACGATAACTTGTGACCATGAGGTTGCACACAGGTCCCTGCAGCAGATGCCCTCATCCACTGAGCCACCAGACCCAGCATTTACATACATCTCTCTCCCTCCTGCTCTCCCTCCTGCCCTCCCTCCATCTCTCTCTCCCTCCTGCCCTCCCTCTCCCTCCCCCTCTGTCATCTCACTGTGTGTGTGTCTATCTGTGTCAGCCTTCAGCCCAGGTTGAGACCGCTTCCTCAACGCGCACACACAGACAACAACACCAAAGTACTTAACAGGTCTTTAAAAGACCATTAACATATTATTGAGGCTTTGTTTGTTTTAGCGCCCCTGCTTCTCCACCCTGACAATCACTGCTTGCCCGGCCCCACAGAGCAGAGGCTTAGTTCTATTTCACCTCTTTGTGGCCTTGCATCTCCACTCTGCTCTGTGGGGGCCGGGGGAGCAGTGATTGTCAGAGTGGAGATGCAGGGGCGCTAACAGGTGAAATACAAAAAAGCCTCTGCTCTGTGGGGGCCGGGGGAGCAGTGATTGTCTGCAAGGTCAGCGCACCGCCAACGAAGGCTTGCCGGGCCACCACCGGCCCGCGGGCCGTACTAGGAGTACCCCTGCTCTAGATACACATATGCTATCTAAGAGTCAGATAGTAGCATGATCCAGGTATATGGACACATACAGTTTCTGTGTCACCCACCCAGGCTGTTGTCCTTCCACCCATCATTGCTTCATCATTCACCCAGCCATGCATCTCATATTCTTGCCTTCCCAGCTAGTCTTCAATCTCAATAAGTAAGGAATATATAAGAGCTTACCTCTGGCCGCCACCACCACCGTCTCAACTCTCACAGCTGCCGCCGCCGCCTCCTCCCCTGAAGCATCGCCCGATTCGCCCTCCGCCTCGGTGTCGAGCACCACCACCTCCACACTGGCCCCGCCACCAGATGTTCCACCTACAAAGTACATTTAAGAATGTTAGAATAAAGCAGTCACTAGTATTTGGTCTAGGAATGAAGACATGTGAAAACAATGTAATTTGTGACTGTCGTTAAAGTTAAAAAAAAATGTCCCTTTTTCCAGGGAAGGTTGTCTTGCTGCACTTTTTGGCACAACTGATGAAGGCTGTTTTTTTAACACGCACCATTTTTCTCCACACAGACAGAAGATGGACTTCTAACAACAAGATCAAGTTGAAACCAGGTGAGAGCTCGGCTCGACCACAAGAAATGTCTTCAATTAATCGTCAGCACTAACCACTTTTCCATTATCAGTTAAACGTTTAGTTTTATTATGACTTCATTTTAATAAATGTGTTTACTTTTAATAAAGCTTTTAAACTTAAATACAATCTGTGTTTTTTGGTCCAGACTAGAGTGACTGAGCGAAAGGTTTTGCAATTTTTGCAAGCATGAGTCCAGATAGAACACTTCAAAAGACATTATGGACAATCCCAGAGGACTGCACTAAGTTGATAGAGCTATTGCTGACTAGAATCATGGGAGTTTCGCCAACCGTGCAATCTTAGTTAGCTACACAGACAGACTAATAAGAATAATCTAGTAATACCACAGGGAGTCATAGTAGAGGCAGGATAAGAATTTAGATACAGTCTACAAGAAGAGCAAAGACAATTTTGAAAAAAGTCAAATGAGGAACGCTAGGAAAAATAGGTACTAGTCTAAAATGAAAACTTACTGGGGCCAGCAGAGGAGCCCTCGCCTGCCCGATCCTGGCCCTGTTGATGAACAGCATCCGCCGCCTGCTGCTCCTGTGTCCTCCTCTCGCCCCTGGGGGGAGCTGACGTACAACATGAAAGAAAGAACAGAAAACATGGATGATTGTTGCTTGTCAATGTCAACCAAATCAAACATTTCAAAAGAACAATAACAAAATATTTCTGCGAAATTATATTGATTATGGTTACTTTTCATTTATATGCGGACCTGTGACTTCGAAAGTCACATAACTCACTAAACAAAGTACTGAAACGTTCACCTAGGACTGGCAGGCAGCAGTCCGCAGGCAAGACGCAAAGTGACAGACAAACTCCATTGTGATTTCAGTCAGATCAGTGACAACACTAACAGTTGCCTGCTACATTACCAGTCATTTAAATAGTCAAACTATCAATCCACCGCCACTATTTTTCTTATTGTCAGGGTTACAAAGGAAGGGGCAGATTTAAGCCCTTGCGGCTCTTTTGCGCCGTTCTTGCGTGACTTTTGTGACGCAGCAGCTAAACAAAAAAGGGCGCCATGGTGCGGCGTATAATATTATAACAACGTGACGCATTTGGGAGATGCATCCCGTTATAAAGCCCTGCGCCATCAGGGGGCGTTCCGGCGCAAGGGAGGGCATTCCTGCGCTGGAACACATCCTAATAGTGGCTGAGGGAAATCTACAAAATATCAATCAGTCACCTTTAGGACAATGATGCGTCACACAAACCCTGCACCTGCTTGAAGCAGACGTACGGCTTGACCCAGCATTGGGGAGATAGGGTACCCCAGAGCATTGATGGAGCTGCGTCATCGTTGCGACGCAACTCCAGCAGTAAAGCTTCGGTGACGTTTTGGGCCCATGGGGCGCCGCATTGCAAATACGGCGCACCATGTTTGGTGGTGGTAGCGGGCCGCACAATTAATGGCGCATCCCTGCTACTTTGCAGGGATGCGACGGTAATTGCAATTCTGCCCCTTAGGGGCATACTTACTTACGCGTTCTGGCGCATCTCCAGAGATGCGCCAGATCAAATGCGTCACGCAAAACTACCCTTGCGACACGGCAGATGTGCCTCATTTACAATGCGGCGCGCCCTGGCGCAAGGGTAGGCACTTGCGTGACGCATCTCGTCACGTAAGAGCGGCGCATCGCTGGAGTCACGTCGCCAACGCAATGCAACTCCAGTAATGCTCAGGGCCACCCAATACTTTACATGCTGTGTCAGTCCTTTCGCCTGCTTCGAGCAGACATAAGGAATTGAATTGACGTAGCAGCGTCGCAGAAGTGCCTGCGTTAAATCTTGTAGATTTCACGCAGGCAATTTTGCGAGGCGCACAGCCGCTGGACCGCCCACCCTGCGTACTAGGAACGCACCCATTGTGGTGCAGGCCCATGGCTTTATAACGTGACGCATCTCCCTAGATGCGTCATGCTGTAAATGACTTGCAGGGATGCGGCACGTTTACGCCGCTGTTGCGTCACGCAAGGCAACGTAAACGTGGCGCAAGGGGCTTGTAAATGTAATCTGCCCCCTAGTGTCTAGCATTACGCAGTTCTGTTAAGTACACTCATACATAATAGTTACTCAGGCCAATGAGACCACGAAATAGAAAACAAATAAGCATAGTAGCAACCCCACTGAGAAGGAGAGCAGTGCACCTGAAATGCACAGAAGATTTTGAAATATAATTTAACTACAATGTAATCGTCATCAGCGGCATTATTGGCTTGCTCCATGTAAAAAACAAATATTTGCAATACAACAACACAGAGCAGGAGAAAACATCATAGTAGTGAGTGATTAAATGCCAATGGCTACTACTACTCACCAAGCCCGGGGATCTCCAAGCCGAGCTGGTCCAGCAGGTCGCGCTCGCGGTCCAGGAGGTCCGTCCAGCGATGGGTGACCTGGCTGTAGGTGCGCTGGACCCCGTAGAGGTGGGATATGGCCCAGCACACCTTCTCCCACCGCTTCCGGCGCTCCCGCATGTTGTAGCCGCCGGCCGCGATCCTGCCGCCTCCCGCGATGGTCCTGGGCAGGCGGCGCTGGACGAAGTAGACCAGCGCGCCCACTTCCTCCGGGCTGAATATCTCCCGGCGCGTCACCTGCTCCCCCCTCGATCTCACGCCTGCTGTCCTGCCACTGGGTCCAGCACTACTCCCCGCCGCCGCTGCGGCCCTCAAGTGCCTGGGCAGCTTCACGGCGCCTGGCTTGACCATGGTCTGGGCAGGTAAGGTAGGAAGAAGTAGAAAATTAAGAAAGAATAGGATAGGGAAGAAGAAAAGAAAAGAGTTTACAAAAGTAGTTTAAAAGTAAAGAAAAATAGCAGAAAAGACAAAAATATACAGCTAGGAAAAGAGAGGGATAGATAAGAAGCAAAATCGTAAAAAAAAAACTGAAAACAAGCAAAGGATGGGAAAGATATCAAGAGGATTAAACACCATGCCCAGACACAGGAAATGAATGAAAAACAAGATGGCCGGCGCCCGTTTCCGAGCGCGAAAGTCAGTTCGCGCGAGATTTTCCTCGCGATCTCGTGCGAACCTCTAGATTTCCCGCGCGATCTCGTGCGAACCTCTACTCGCAATGCGCTTACTGTGCGAGATTATACATAGCGGGCGGAAACGGAAATACGTCACGCAAACAAAATGGCCGCGCCCGTACTCGACCTTGGGGTAAATTCGCGTGTTGCGCTGCAAGCGGCTCGCGAATACTGCAAAAAAACTCGCGAAACAACAAGCCGCAAAAAAATAAAATGCTCATTCGCACGAATTGGCGGCTTCCGCGGTCGGTTTCGCACGACGCCGCGCCCCGCGAATAGCGCGAAAAAAACCGCAAAACGATTTCAGCAAAAGCAAAAGCAATGAGCAGGTGCAAAAGGTCAACCTCATGATTTGTAACGATTCTTTGTATTGCTTCCTGAGGGGGCCCTCCAGAATTCGGTTGCCTGCTTGCAACTATTGTGTGACCCTGCTCTGACCTTAACTGTATGCCACAAAGGTCCTGATTTACAGCTAAAGGAGCAGACAAGCAGGTGCCAGGCTGGAACTTTAAATTCTTTCAGTGACACATTAATTAGCCCCTAATTCATTATTGTCAGTTGGGGCAGGGCAGGTGTTGTAACTAATTTTGCAACAATGAAAGCACTTAGCAAGTGCAAAAGATCACTAATCAGGGCGCACTAAGGAAGCAGGTGCCAGCTAAAAAAATATTCTGTGACACATTAATCAGCCCCAAATTAATTCAGGTCACTTGAGGCAGGGAAGGTGTGCTTTGCTTTGCCGAAAATAATGTACACTGGACAACCAGAGGGTGTGGTGATGAAACAGAGGGTGGCATGGGTGGGCCAGAGGGTGGCATGAGTAGTCAGAGAGTGGCAGTGGTGACAGAGAGTGGCAGTGATGAAGAAGAGTGTCCCAAACAGGCTGGACATGTAGAAACAACAAGTTCGCAAAACTTGCGACCCGACAGGTAAGTTCGCAAATTGCGAAATTGTAAAAACCCTCGCGAACTGGCAGAAACACGGGCGAACACAAAAAAAAAAAAAAATCCGCAAATTCGCGGGAATTCGCGGATTTTGCGGATTGCGAATCCGCAAATCCGCAAAATTCGCGAACGCGAGATCCGCAAAATTCGCCCATGCTTATCGCCAACATTGCGAAAGCTGCTGCTCGAGTAGAAAATCTACTCCAGCAGCAGAAAGAAGCAGAACTGTTTGGTGCTCCACGTGGTGCTGTTCACGCTGATTTTACAACACAAGACAAGCTCCCGGTGCAAAAACTAATTGCCAGCAGCATGACTGACCAGAATTCCACTACTCATGGAACTATTTTAATTTTAAAAAAAGTACACCAAAACAACAAAAATACTTTCAGTGGAACCAGAGATATGAACTTTTTAAGTTTGAATTTAAGCTAGCTCTAAAAAGTACAAAGCTCCAAATGCATGTATCAGGTCATGCTAGTCCGGTTCAAAGTGAAAAGTTAAGGATGACTGCAGAGGAGCACAGGTCAGAGCAGGGACCACGTTTGTTCCAGTTGAAAGTTTGCCTTCAGACTTAAAAGTTTATCTGGAGGAAACTGGTTGGTCATTGTCAAGTAGTTGACGGGACAAGCTGTAAGTTTGATCTGATGCAGAACTAAATGATGGCAGGTTGTCAAAAATCCGGTCCCCGCACCATCATCAACAAAAGCCAGGGTACAGAGTACGTCCAGCGTGAACTGGTCAAGTAGGACGTTGCAGGAAAGGCCTCTGGAAGCTTGTTTTGGCCCTGTAGCTCAAATTAAAAGCCCCTTGTAGGGTGCCGGGTTCAAGGTAAGCAGGTCCACAATTTAATTAGGATTCCTACAGTACGACAGTCCTTCTTCTGATCTTCACAGCTTCAAGAGTGTTCTGAGAGAAGTACTAGGGATGGCACTCTTATGCCCAGTGCCAGACTGAGGTTGGGGAAACTCCCTAATCCATGAGGTAAAAGTTCCCAGGGCTGATCCAATGGACACCATTTGGTGGTCACCAGGTGTTGCAGCTGAGACCCCTGGCTTGCCCCACGTGACCCCTGACCCTGCCTCTGCAACACCTGGCCTCAGAGGTGGCAACACCAGTGCCAAGAACACAGGAAGGGCTCCATATCCCTTATTTTCTACCCATTTTTCATTATCCTAATAGTAAATAAAGTTCTATTTTTCACTATTAGTGTAAACAAATAGAGCACACTTAGCTGGGATGGGACCTTTGCTGGCAGCTGTGGTAAGTAATAATAGCTTTAAATGAATGTTGTGTGCATGTTTGTGGGTGAGAGTGTTTTTATGTGTTAGAGATACCGTGGGTATGTGTGAGCATGTGTCTATGTGTGAGCACATATGTATGAGTGAACATGAGTGAGAGTCAGTGACAGGTAGTGAGTGGGATTGATGGAGATTTAGGCCAAGATTTACTATTTTTTGATGCAAGTTAACACTGCACCAAAGCTGATGCACTGCTTTGCATCAAAGAGAGACAAGGATATGGTGCAATTCTCTCTCCTTGTGTGCTTGGTGCACTTGTGGCAGCCACTACCCGAGGCATTTTGGTAAATCGACTTCCATGGGTGACCATACCCAAGTCATGTCAAAATGTGTATGATGATTTGGAATTCATACAGGTCCATATAAAAAAGACACTAGTATCTACAAAACCAGATCTCACAATTGATAATAAACAAAATAAAATGGAGAACGACCTTTACAGCACGGTCTTTACACCGCGGTATGATTACATCACGGTCATTACAACGTAAGTCGTTACAACGACTTGCTTGAATGGCAGTCTAAGCTAAGAAACAGTATGATTTACTATTCCAATACCTTCCCTACTGTTATGTAGTTTGGAGTTGGAAAAGTAAATGATACTGGGGCAGATGTATCAAGTGTTTTGCATGTCGCAAATGCTGCGAATCGCAATTTCGCAGTGTTTGCGACATGCAAAAGTGCAATTGGGATGTATCAAAAAAATCGCATCGCATAATAAGAAATCGCATTTTTGCAAATTCTTAATGTGCGAGAAATGAATATTCGCAGAATTTTTTGCGATTTCTAATTTAGCATTTTCGCACTTTAGCGAAAATCGCAAGGCAAGAAATCGCATCGAGATGTAAGAAAAAATCGCAAATAGCGATTTTCCAAAAAACGCACTTTATAAAATCGCTAATAACACCAGGAGGCTGCGCATCCACGCTCTTGCCCAGAGAAGACAAAGGCAGGATAGAATTTTCCGATTACGCATTACACTTTTTCAGCAGACTCAGAAGGAGATCTATGAAAAATACAGGCTACATCCTCACACCATTCTTGACCTCATTACTGAATTGGAACGTTTTTTGGCACACCAAACAGCCAGAACACAATCAATACCAACACATGTGCAGACATTGTGCTCACTGCACCTTTTGGCATCTGGCTCTTTTCAAACTGTAATTGCAGAGGTTGGTGGAGTGTCACAGAGTGGCCTATCACATTTTTTCCATCGCTTCCTGGACGCAATGATAAATAGACTCCAATATCATATATATTTCTCAAATACACAGCAAGCCATACAGGAAACAAAGTTGGATTTCTATCATATTGCAAGATTTCCTCATGTCATTGAATGCATAGACCGAACCCATATTGCCATCACTCCACCAGCAGCCATAGAATATGTATTCCGGAATAGAAAAAGCTACCACTCGCTGAACATCCAGATCATATGCAATGAAAAATACATTATCAATGACATTGTTGCAAAGTTTCCAGGGAGTACACATGAAACTTACATCTTCAGACATACCGAGATGGATACCTGCTAGGTAAGTAATACACATGCAAACATCCATCCATACATCCATCCATCCATCCACCAATATGGACTGGAACATACAATTACTAATTCCTCCATAATATGCAGGTGATAGTGCCTATGCAGTGCGTGATTTCATACTCACCCCATACTTGAATCCTGCAAATGCAAGTGAAAAACGGCACAACAGGGCACACCGGTCTACACGTGGGGTGATTGAACGTACATTTGGAATCCTGAAAAGCCGTTTCAGATGCATACACAAAAGTGGAGGTGCATTGCAATACAATCCAGAGAAATGTTGCAAAATTGTGACAGCATGTGTAATGCTGCATAATATGGCTATTCACAAAGGCACAGAAATAGAAGTGAGTGACTCTGACACATCTGATGATGATGACAACCCTCCACAAAGAATGGCAGTGGCAGGAGTAGGAGCCATGGCTGGTCGTCAAAGAAGGGCAGAGATTACACGTAACTATTTTTAGGTAAGAAAAAATACTACACACCAATATCACTTTGCTATTGTTATTTTAATTCTGAACATGCAACAAGTACTATATGTTTGACTCATTACTTCTAATTTTTGTGAACTTAAAAAAGACATAAGTGTTAAAGAAAATAAGAAATTGTCTCTATGCATTACTGCTGCATAGTAAATTGAACACTTTAAAGTCATTTTTTTTTTTTTGTAAAATTTTAATTTTGAGAAAAACAAGAAAACACAGGGAGGCCACCGAGGTGCCGCACATTTCCCCATGCAGTGGGCATAATCCGGAGTCATGAAGCATCAACATCTCATAATGACATAGGCATATCAAGTTCGAGATCACGTCCCCGTATCCATACAGCTATATAGCAACAGTTCGGTGAGTCTCTCAACGGGCTTGTGCGCTATAAAGGCCACGCAGGAGAGCTGTCAGGCCCAAGCTCCCACATGTCCAAGTCGATCAAGCCCTGGACCCAGCTACATGCACCTCAGTGTACCATGAACCAGGGAATAAAACTCCCTCCCCCCCTCCCATGGTGGCAACTCCAGTCATACCAACACACATTCTATCATTCAGACTAGACTTGAAACAGGTGTAGCGACCTTAAGGACGCAGTGCATACAGCTGATGGCAACCCCTTAGAGAGGAAGGTAACCAAGGGGCCCCACTGATACTGAAAGTTCTTGAAATTGCCGAGGAAGATGTCCGCCATTCTTTCCAAGCTTAGGAGTTTCCAAAGTCTTGCGTGCCACAGAGAGATTGCTGGTGCCTCTTTCCGTTTCCAGGCAGCGGCCAGCGTAAGCTTGGCAGCTCCTAGACAAAGCCACAAAATCTTCTTGTCTGTCCGAGTCTGATGTTCCAGGCCGGGTTCACGCAGGCCTAACAAGACAGAAGCCATAGAGTCCTCTACGGGGTAGTGGAGAATATCCCTGATGTGGGAGAGGATTTCCTCCCAGTACGGCCAGATCACTGGGCAGTCCCACCAAATGTGGCGGAAGTCCCCGAGGAACCCACAGCCCTTCCAACATTTATCGGAGGTAGACGGGAAGATGCGGTGAAGCCTGGTTCGGCATAGATACCACTGCGTAAGGGTCTTGAGATGGGCTTCCCTTAGGTGTAGCGAATGGTTAAACGCCGTCAGGTCCCGCCACAATGCCGACCACTCAATATCGGAGATATCTCTCCCTAGCATCTCCTCCCATTGCCCCATGTAGCGAGGCCTAGGTGACACCACCGATTTGAGCAAGAGCTGGTACAGGAAGGAGATGACACCCTTCATGGCAGATGTTCGCAGAAGGAAGGCCTCGAATGGCGACGGAGGTCTCGTAGCTGCCTCCAGTACACCAGGCGACGTGGCCCAATGAAGCAGTTGTGCATGACGATACCGGTCGGACAAGGGGACCCCGTAGTCCCTCACGCAGTTAGCAAAAGTGAGGGGATCCTGTCCGTTAAACAGGTGAGTCAAGGCCCTGCAGCCTCCCTCCCTCCAGGCGTTGAAGGCCCCCTCTCGACATGCCGGCGGGAAAGCCGGGTTAAAGTGCAAGGGCGTGAACGGCGAGGGGAACGTAGTCCAGTGTTCGTCCGAGGCCAGGGTGTCGCATACCTTCAGAGTGGTACCCGTGGGGGTACTGATATAAGCGTTCAGAGGGCGATCCTTCTTTGGCTTCCAAGCCAAGTCCCAGACCGATCTGCCAGCCACGCTCCGGTCCATGTGCAGCCAATGTTTTTCTGTTGTTTGCTGCGACCACTCAACCATCACCCTCAATTGCGCCGCTTTATAATAGAGCTGTAAGTCAGGGAGTCCCACTCCGCCCTTGGACTTCGGCCTACGCAGTACCACAAAGGAAAAGCGTGCCCGACCCCCTTGCCATACAAAACGCAATATCTGAGTCTTGAGACGCCGAAAATAATCGCTGTCCAGAGGAATGGGCAGGGCTTGAAATAAGTACAGATATTTAGGGAGGAGAACCATTTTTATAGCATGAATTCTACCCAGCCCTGACAAAAATTTAGGTTTCCACCTGTCCAATTCCGCTCGGGTCTTTGCTAACACGGGCGGGAAGTTGGCCGAGAATAGCTTGCCCACTGTTGGAGTCAGGTGGACCCCCAGATAGACAATTGAACCATCGGCCCAGGCCAAAGGTGTCAAGGGCCGCACGCGTTCCATCTCAGCCTGCGAAAGAGTAAGATTCAGGATATGCGATTTGCTATAATTAACCTTGAAGCCGGCCACCTCTTCATATTGCAGCAGGATCTCCCTGATACAAGGCAGCGAGTGTTCCGGGTCTGCCACAGAAAATAAAATATCATCCGCGAAGAGCGTGATTTTATGTTGCTCTCCCGTAAACGGAAGGCCCCAAACCCCCTCATGCTCTCGCACCGCCACCGCCAAGGGCTCAATGCTCAATGCGAACAGGAGGGGGGAAAGAGGGCACCCCTGCCTAGTGCCTCTGGAGTGCGGGAAGAACGCCGACATGTGGCCATTTACCGCTACACGATACCTAGGACCGCCGAAGTTAGCCCTCACCATGGTAATAAACTTTTCTGAAAAACCAAAGGCCTCCATCGTATTAAACAGGAAGTTCCAGTCCACACGATCGAAAGCCTTTTCGGCGTCCAACCCCACCTGGACCGCCGGAATGCGAAACCTGTTTGCCTTTTCAATTAAGCGAACCACCCTACGCGTATTATCGTGAGTCTGGCGCCCTTTGATAAATCCGGATTGGTCAGGATGTATGATCGCCGGCATTAAGTCTTGCAGCCTATGCGCCAGGATCGCCGAATATAGTTTAGCGTCTATGTTGAGGAGCGCTATGGGGCGAAATGAGGTACATTGGGCGGGGTCCTTCCCAGGCTTCGGCAAAACCGTTATCATCGCCTCCGCCAGGGAACCGACTGAAGAGCCGGTCTCGGCCATGCTATTAAAGAGGGATACCAAAAAATCACAGAGGTCGGTGGCGTAGGTTTTGTAAAAAACGGCGGTATAGCCATCCGGCCCAGGAGCCTTGTGTCATTTTAGATTCTTGCTAGCTTCAAGCACTTCCTCTCTGGTAATCGGGGCCCCCAGAAGCTCGTTCCACTCGTTAGATATCTGGGGGAGGGGCAAGCACCGCAAATACTCCCTCTGAGCTCCCGTGTCCAACCTGTCCCCCGTGTAGAGGTCCGCATAAAAGCAGCCAAAAATGGCCGCTTTCGCTTCGTCCCGATGTTGTACCACACCCGTCGCATCTCGAATCCCACCGATGTATTCTCGTTCCCTCCTGTCTCGTAGTTGATGCGCCAGGTGTCTGCCTACCTTGTTCCCACAAGAGTAAGTTTGTCTTCCCAACCTCAATAGTGTGAATTCGGCCCTATTATTGTAGTGGGCTCACAATTTCCCTCGGACTGCCGTCAGGGGTCGGAAGGTCACTCTCGAGGGTTTGAGCTTGTGAGCCTGTTCGAGTTTCGCCAACTCAGCCTCCAGGTCCTCCCGGTCCTTTCGCCGCAACCTATTGAGGTGTGGATTGAGGCCCAGGCATGTGCCCCTGACGGGCGCTTTAAAGGCGTCCCAAGTTTTGGAAACCGAGGTGTCGGACGCTGGATTAAGCTAAAAAAATTCCCGGATAGCCTCCCGTAACGCCTTATTAGAGGTATCATCCCTTACCACCGAGGCTGGGAAGTACCATTTCCGTTGCCCGTCACCGGACGGCGACCAACGAAGGCTAAGCACCAGCAAACTATGGTCAGAGACGGAAAGTGGAAGAATGGTGGAATCAAGAACATCCCCTCTAAGAGCCTGGATAAGGAAAATGTGATCCAGTCGGGAGTAGGAGTGATGTACATGAGAGAAAAATGTGTAGTCCCGAGAGGTAGGATGGAAAAAGCACCAACCATCAACCAGCCCTAGCTCCCCCACCAACTGCTGCGATGAGACAGAAAACATCCCGTGTCAGCCCTATGGCCCCAGAGCTATCCACTGTTTTGTCCCATACCAAGTTAAAGTCCCCCAAAAGGAACAAGTGCCCTTCAGCAAAATCACCCACTCTCTGCAGCAGACTTTGTAGGAACTTGTTTTGGCCAGCATTTGGGAGATACACTACCACAAAGGTACATAGCCGCCCTTGAAGGAGCCCCTTCACCATCAGCCAGCGGCCATCCTTATCATTGCGCACTGCAACAGGCTGGAAGTGCAGCGCAGCGCGGAAGAGGAGCGCAACCCCCTATGTTTCGTGGATGCCGAAGATCTGTATATAAGGGGATACGCCCTATGCCTAAGGCGCAGCTCGTCTTTGCGCGCTAAATGGGTCTCTTGGAGCCCTACAACATCCAACTGGTGATCAGTCACATATTTCCATACTTTCTGTCGCTTCTGCGGAGAATTCAGGCCCTTAACGTTCCAAGTCCCTATACTAACAGGCATATGGAATAACAGATCAGGACGCTCTACAGCCACCTCATGAATCTCCCATCCCATATTCGAGAACCCATCAGTCAAAGGCAATGCAGAAGGGCGACTCATCTCTCCCCCCCCCGGCACCGTCATCCTGGCAAATAGCCTTCATTAACTGTGGCACCGTACCCTCCCACTCCACGCACGCCACACTCACCCACATCCATCCCGGCCATAGAAGCCAAAGAGCATTCACGTCGCCACCATGAAACCCCCATGCAACCCCCCCAAGCCCACCCCACCAACCCCCCCTGAAACAAAAAAAACAATAGGAAAGAACTCAAGGCACTACAACCCAGTGTACTTAACACTCCCAGTAGAAGGTAGAACGGAAGAATCCTCTTGGGGTGGGGCCGGGAGACCACATCAGGCGCCCCCAGGGACCACGGACCGGGGTGTCTTCTCCAAAAGTACATTCAAACCCACGGTACCCGAAGTCACGTGCCCATCCGGCGCCTGCCTGCTGTTGGTCAAAGACTAAGCAGCTCCTGAGCTTTGTTGGGAGGACGCCAAAGTCGCAGAGGCCACTGAAGCTACAGCCGCCCCCCTCTCCTGCAGGCTAGTCGAGCGGTCAGGCCGTCTGGTATCCAAATCCGGGCCCACCCTTTGCCAAGAGGAGGAGCGCCTGCGCCTCCTGGACGGAGAGCCACCCGCGGCCTGTGATGGAGGCACATCATCCAAGCCAAGTAGATCCTTCGCCACTTGGAGGGAATGGATCTGCGCCAGCCTGTTCTCCCACCGAAAAATAATGCGGAATGGATGGCCTCAAGAGTAGGAGATGTAACACTCCCGAAGAAAGGTAGTCACAGGGCGAAACTCCCGCCTCTTCTGGAGGGTCGTTGCCGCCAGGTCTTGGTATAGCTGCGGCCTGTGCTCCCTAAATTGCAGTGAAGCGATGGTTCAGGCCTTCCGCAGAATGCGTTCTTTCAGTTGGAAGTCATGAACGCAAACTAATATGTCCCGTGGCGGCCCCCTCTCCTTGGCAATCCAACTCTGTGCACCCTGTCCATCCTGATTTCCTGGACGTCGTCATTGCCCAGCATCTGCAGTAGAAGGGCCTGGACATAGCCCTGGAGGTCCCCCGCCTCCCCGTTGCACGGTACAGCTCGAATGCGAATATTGTTCCTTCGAGAACGGTTCTCCAGGTCTTCCGTATGGGATTGGAGGTCCAGGTTTCGTTCAGTGAGTCGGATGATGTCTTTCTGCAACTGGTGCACATCATTTGCCACACTCAGATCATGTTCCTCCAGAGTAGCCACCCGCTTCCCGATACCATCCACATCCCTCCGCACCTCTCGGAGGTCCGATGCAAGTTGGGCACGCAGCTCCGAAATGTCTTCCTTGATGGAGGTAAAAAGCTCCGTCATGAATCCGACTTCTAAGGCGATGCGCTGGCCCCGGGGATGCCGGGTGCAAGGTAGACTTTGACGCGCCGTCCTTACCCGCCTTCCCTTTGTTGCGGGATGCGTTCGACATTGCGGCACATCTCGTGGGGCGCAGTGAGCCCTTCGCTGCTATGGACGACTCCGGCACTCCAACTGTCCGCCTCCTCTCACCATCGCCCAGTGCTGGTGCGTCACCCAAGTTGCGCTATCCAGTCCCCCGCAACGGCCCTCATCAGGTGGTCCCAGTGCCCACTCCAGGCGCCCTCGGTACTCCGCTCTGCAGTGCGGCAAGAAGAGGCCCAGGTTCAATGCTAGGCCGGGGATCACAGGCCTACGAATCACAAACGCCACCACTCCAGTCAAAGCCAAACTCTGATGCTCCCCTCTTGCGCGGCTGCGGCCGATCACTCCGTTGACCCAGGTATTCAGCGCCAAGGCAGGGCCAAGCAGACCCCAGCTAGATGCCCAACTTCTCAGGAGTAGCGCTCCAGTAGGGCCCCTCCACCATCCAGGGCGCCTCGGAGTACCCTGGGCAGAGCCAGAGGGATGAAGAGCTATGTAACCGGGCCCCCACAAGCTGCTGGGCCTTCAGCAACTACCTCCGCCGGGCAACAGTGACCACCCGCTCTCCTCTCGGGCCAGCTCCCCAGGTACTGCGCGGCCAGACAGCTCAGGCCCCAAGGATCAGGGCCCTCCCGCCTCAGGCCTTCTCCTCGTCCCCTCCTGTGGGGTGCTGCCGCCCGATTCCAGGTCCGCCTGGCCCCCAAGTCCAAACAACCCCCCCGAGTCCGGGCCGCTAGGGGTCCAGGGACCTCCCTCAACGCACCTCCAGGTCAGCGGGCCCACCAGCAGTCACAGCTCCAGGCCCGGGTACTCTCCAAGGGCAGAAGCAGGCAGGGAAACCACAATCAGGCCGCTCCGCCAGATCGTAGAGACCGGGCCAGGGGGAGGGGAAGCCGCAAGCCCGCAGCACTCACCAGCCTCGCCGCTCCGATCCACGCTCCCCCCGCCGGTCCCGGCCTCCAACGTGGTGCTGAGGCACTGCGTTACTCCGTGGGGCCGATCGCCCGCTCCACGTCTCCTCTCAGACCCGGCCTGTGCTATTCCGCCGCGGACCGGAAGTCCGGCGTCTCCCCTCACGGCAGGCCGGGGATTGCAAGGCCGCTGCAGGGCCGCAGGTCGCCGCCGCTACCGATTCCACTCTCGGGCCTCCGCGGCTATCACCGAGACTCCGGACCTGTCCCCTCGTCTCCAGGAGCACAGCGGGACCCAAGCAGGCGAAAAGCAGGCCGCCAATAGTGCTGGAACAATGCTAAGCACGGGCTCGGCGCTGGAGGGACTCGAAAGAGCGTCCTACTCCGCCGCCATCTTGGCCACGCCCCCCTAAAGTCATTTTTTACGCTGGCGGGTGGAAGCATGTTGCTCCTGTGGAGGAATGGCCTCTTGTTCAGGTCCGGTAGTGGAACGCCTTCCACTCCTGCGTTGCACCATGATGTTAGTTGGGCTGGGGTTGTTACTACTCCTACTGGAGTTGTCCTCGCTTTCTCCAGAGCAGAGGAGAGCGCTTGCACCTGATTGAGTGGTTTGCATGGTTTCCAGGACCAATGTTATTTTGTCCACACTCTTTACAACTGCACGTGTGCAGTCACTCAATTCACACTGCATGTTGATGCTGCGACGTGTGAAATTGCTGGTGACTGCACATAGCCTGTTGATGGCCTTGGTGTATGTGTGCATCCTATTCTGCGCAGCCTGTGCAGCCCTGTTTCGTGCCTTTTCTGTTTTTAAAAGTGTCACGCAGAGTTTGTCAATGGAAGCAGCCATGCATTCCTGGTTTTTGTTTGACTTCAGTAGCTGCCTATTAATGGATCTCAGTGCCTTATGTTGTTGGCGTTGCACCTGAAGCATGTTCTGCTCAAGCCCCGCAAACACTGTGACTCCTTCACTTTGTCCTGTGTTATTTCCAGATGCATCCAGACGGAATGAGCGTGCCAGCCTTGGTGTTTGGGATTCCTGTTGTGCGGCTTGGGAGGACACTGTGACTGTCTCTTTGGGAATGATTCAACAACTGAATTTTCATCCTGTACCATTGGTTCTAAAGGTGGTACACATCGCCGCTTCCTTTGAATGGTGACATGTTGCACAGGGGCATTAGTGACTTCATCTTCATTTTCTGACGTCACATGGGGAGGTAAAATTCTAATTCATTATCAGTCCTGGCCTCACTTGTATGTCATGTGGATGTAGAGTTCAAAATATGAATTTGTGTTCATGACAAAATAAATTAATTCATGGCAGACTACTACTTGTACTGCATTGCTGCAGCATACCGAAGTACTACTCATGAAAATAACATGAGTGACTATGATTGAGAGTGTTACTATGTCAAAATGACTACCACTCCCATAATGCATTGCTCAGTTCTTGTTTCACAGTATGACTGGACTACTATTCCTCTGACATGCAGAGCACACACACACATTCTTTGTACACACACATGCATGCAATTTGCAGTCCTCTTACCTTGTGGACTTGCTGTGGGTTCAGAGCTGTCAATGGTAGCCACTCCACTCACACTTTCAGGTAACAGTGTGGATTCAATCAGTTCCTCATGGGGTGTGGGTTTGTCCACAACAGAAGTTCCACCACCTGTTTGGTTTGCCTCCTTGATCCTCTCAGCAAGTCTTTCTTTAGATCTGAGTCTCATGTCATACCACCTTTTTTTGATTTCATCAATGGAGCGTGTGGGGACTCCTACAGAGTTAACTTTCTCCTGGATCTCCAGCCAGATTTTTCTTTTCCTGGAGTCAGGTACTTTCAATGCTTTTTTCCCAAACAGGTCCTCATGGTTACACACCATTTCTTCTATGAGCACTTCTTGCTCCTTTTCGGAAAACTTCTGCTTTCTTTTCCTCTTTTCCAATGCCTGCTCCTTATGCGCCTTCTGTGACTCCATTGCTCTCCAAACAGGTCTGCTCTGCCTCGGCACACTCTTCCAACTGCCACTGGGTGTGGCTCTGGGTAGCAGGTGCAAGCAATCACTGGAACTTCCTGGTTGTGATGTCATCAGCCTGTTCCTGCATTGCATGGTTCCCGATTTTGCGATTTCTTAAATTGCGATTTTCGCTATTTTAGAAATCGCAAATAATTCGCAGAATATTCTGCGATTTTTAAGGAATCGCTATTTTATCGCAGAATTCTTCTTACATACCATTTTGCGATTCCGATATAGCGATTCACAAAAAATTGCTATTTAAGACTCGCAAAATGTTTTTTTTATACATCTGCCCCACTATTCCTAAGTCCAGTGCCTTCCAGCGCAAGTCGTTGTAATGACTTGCGTTGTAACGAATGCAATGTAAAATACTGATGTGTTAATGTATGCAATGCAACGTCATACATTCAAATAAAATACATGCCTGAAACAGCCAGTATACAGATCACACAGATGATTATATACAAAGTAATATATATGACAGAAACAATCAATGTACAAACACACTACACACATATAAAAAAGCCTTGGCTAATAAAGTGCAAAATCACTATTGAATAGCGAGAAATGCGGAACCTGATCAACGTGAAGAATATAGCAGGGACAACAGTGTAACTCTAGTACAGTACTTCAGTATAATTCAGTGCAATCAGCTTTAGGCAATTTAAATACTGCAATTAAGCATGGGCGAATTTTGCGAATTCGCGATCTGCGAATTTGTGGATTTGCGAATTCCCGATCCGCAAAATTCGCGAATTTGTGCGAATTTGCGGATTTTTGTTTTTTGCGTGTTCGCGGGGTTTTTTGCGTGTTCGCAGGGTTTTTTGCATGTTCGCGGGGCTTTTTGCGTCTTCGCGAGCCGCTTGCATAGCGAAGTTACCCATGCAGTCGTTTATGGGAGAGGGAGAGATAGATAGATAGATAGATAGATAGATAGATAGATAGATAGATAGATAGATAGATAGAGAGAAAGAGAGGGAAAGAGAGAGGGAGAGAGAGAACGAGAGAAAGAAAGAGAGGCCGGATCTCTGAAGGGCCAGATTCCTGAGTTGCCCCTACAGAACATACAGCTTTTTATTTTTAGCAAAATGCATATGAAAATTGTGCTGTAAAGGTCTCTTTTAGTTTAACCCCTCCTGACAACTCAAAATGGGTGTATTTGCCATCCTCTCCCTTCTTCCTGTTTTTTATATCTGTAAGTGCTTCCTGATGAGGTTTAATTCCTTGGACAGGTGCCTCGTTGCCTACTTGTAACTATTCTCTGACCCTGCTTCAAGGGTCAGAGCAGGGTCAGAGAATAGTTGCAAGTAGGCAACGAGGCGCCAGGAAGCAATTACCAGCAGGTGTCCAAGTTGAAGTTAATTTGTTTGTAACCCTTTTGTAAAAGGTTACAAAGAAATTAGGTTCAACTTTCGCACCTGCTGCTGTAACCCTTGCTTGGCTGAAAATTCGTCCCCGCTGATTCGCGGATTTTACCGCGATTTCGCGAGATTCGCAGGTCTCGAAATCGCGGAAAACAGCCTATAAGGCATACCCTTACCTATTGGATACTTTTCGTTCAAACTTTGGAGGGCTTTGATATTGTCTAGAGTACTACAATGCTTAGGAAAGCCAGCCTGCTCCACAGGAACAAAATTATTAACAAAAGTCCATTCCTGAAGGTGAAGAAGAATACTCTTGGCGGACAGTTTCCCAATCCCATCCAATAATGCAATCTGCCTAAAGCTGGCAGGAGAGGTTTTAAGATCCTTTTTTGTATAAATATGGCACTTTGCTTCCTTTCCAGGAGGACGGGATAGTCCCATATACACAACAGTATTGCAACACCGGCTGGAGAAAAAGGGCCCATGTGGATGTGTGGAAATATCTTGTTTAATAAGAGATATCAGGAGATCATCATGGCACATCGCCTCAGAGTACCTTGCACCTTTAATAAAACGTTCTATCTCCTTAAAGGAAGGAGGGCCATAGACATTCAGTAAGGTAGGCTCACTAATCGAATTCCAAATGAAACCTGCCACTTGAAATTGATGCATAGTTCTATGAAATATATTGGATCCATTCTGCGTCGGATATTAAAATGTCTCCAGCCATAACTCTGCAATCACAGTATTCGTCTATTACTGCCCAAGATTTACGCGAGTCACCAGAAAGTGCAACCTCTCTCAGCTTAATCCATTTTTATTCCTCCTCTCCTCTACGTTTGGGCACCTTCAGTCTCATTCTCCCCACTTTAATCAATGGATTTCCCTTTGCCTCAGTAGTGATGACTGCCTAAATTGTTCCCTAACTAGAAAGTTTAGCTCCTGATTTAGCTTTTTTTACCTTCTGAGAGGTAGCTACCAAGAGTTTAGAGCTAGTGGCTCGATTCTTATTCCCACATGATCTAAATAAAATTATGTGCTTCTCAAATCAGGCGATAGGTTTTTCTTGTGTAGGACCGGAACCCGCTGTTTTAACAAGTCCTGTCAAGTGTATAGAATTTTTATTTGACCAAAAGGTGCACCCATTTGTTATATTAGACAATTGTGCCATTTCTGGGATTCCAGTACTCGGGCACCTTGAGGTTCAAATTGTGACCATATAAAGAATACTATGATCACTCAGATTCGTCCTCAATACCAAAAACTGTGTACAAGCACCAAAAATTTGGTAGGATACCATAATATAATCAACTAGTGATTTCCCTCCAGAGAAATGAAAAGTAAAAGAAACTGAGGAATCCTCTGGGAATCTCCAATTTAAAGCAACAAAGTAATTTCTTCTCAGACAACACCAAAAATGTAAACCTCACTTGCCTGATTTGTTATAGCCATGCAAAATTGCCTCTGGGACACTCCATACATCGTCTAGCTCCGGGTTACTAAAGGTCGAAAAGGAGCAATTTGAGATTTCAGCATTACAATCTCCCACCACATTTATCAGTGTGCATTCTTCTAATGTACTTATATTATAAACAAAAGAGAACATAGACACAACTAGAGAGTCAGATGACCACCCGTGGGGAATACAAATATTTGTCAAAAGAAAGGATGAATACAGTCCTCCTATAACATTACCCAGAGCCAACTTTATACACATGCAAATTTTGGAGGGATGGCCAAAAACCAGAGGATTCCACTTTATACTGACGCTAAGTAAAATATCGAAACCTCCACTGGTGTGACCGTTTACTGTAGGTTTTGTTGCACAAGTGAAAACAAAATACTTCTCATATTTAAAATCGGAACAAATCCAGATTTCCTTTAAGAAAATTATCATTAGATGGAATTGCATTAAAAAGTTTAGCTCAGAGTTAGGCTTTCCGAAGCCTGCCATATTCCAGGAGAGAATTTTGCCCCAGGGCCTACTGCTGCAGCATAGGAAGTTTTATTTTTCTTTTGGAGGCGTTCAGTGTACCTGCTCCTCAACTTCAGGGAGGCAACTCTAAAAAGCGTGAGATCAGTGGAGCGAAATCGATCTTGGTGGACTTCGAACCGCAGTCGGCTTGTGTGCGTAGGGTTAATCGCTCCTTGTGGAATGTCGGATTGCGGTCGGCTGTCGTGGAAGCATCTCGGGTGTCTTGGATCCGGAGGTGAGGTGTCTGGGGTTGTGGGGAGTGCTGAGCAGCTTTTGGAGCATGGTGGGTGGCCAGAGGTGAGTGTTATAAGGTCCCTTGGCCCCTGCTGGACCCTGGTGGCAGTACAGTGACTCCCTGGTGTTAGGTGTGTGTTTGGTAATTCGTTGACTCAACGCCTCTCTCTGTGATCCAGGTTTCGTGTGCGGGGTACTGTCTGGGGCGCGCTAAGCGTGGGCGGCGAGTCGTTGTGAGCCGCGGAGTAGGGGTGTAGTTCACGTGCTTTTATCACAGTGGTAGTGTTGTGGGGGCTGTCGCGCGTCGGGCATTCATTAATTTAAATTGCAGCAGATACTGGTGAGTGGGGGTTTATACTTTGCGTGCTTGTAATTCCTGGGAGTAGCATGCTAGCAGCGGGTTTTTGAGTGGTATAGACTCGCAGAGAGAAGAGTTCAGGCCCGGACGTCCTTCGTATCCATCAGCTATTCGGGACCCAGCATTAGCTCGCTGTGGGCTGTCTTGGGCATTCCGCCGATTTACAGCGCATTTGGAACTAGTGTGTCTCGTTGATTTGCAGTTTTGTCTTCGCTAACCAGTAGTGACACCAGGCATCTGTTTTTAGGACAACGGGGTCCCGTAGTAGCTCTGCCTTACGTGCTGGTAAAGATTCAGCAAGTTGCTCACTGCTGACCTGCTTAGACTTCACGCACCGTTCGTGAGGTGGTGAATAAACACAGAATGCCACCCAAGCGCAACCAGAAGAGAAAGGAGGGCGAGTCAGAAATAGCACAGCAACTAAAGCTAGTGCTAGGCAGGGGTGATGATAGTGAAGAGGAGCACAGCGGGGAGGCTCCGGTGTCAGACAGTAAGGAGGTCCCTGAGACAGTGGCGGGGGTTCGCCCTCATAGAACCATAGTCCCGCCAACGGCTGTTTTTCCTCCACTAGTAAAGAAGCCCAGGGTGAGTAAGAAAGGAAGGGAGGCAGGGAACCGGATGAGCAACCTCCTGCTCCTGCCCCCCGGCAACCCCTCTGCACCAGTACTCCCGCTGTGTAGTGGGCCCGCAGCGCCAACACTCAACTGACAGAACCAGTGCTGCCATTGCGTCCAGAGCTGCCAGCTCCGGACCTTATTGTGCCCATAAGCATTGTACGTTCATAACCGGTGCCCAAACCGGCTCCTCAGCCTCCTCCTTATGTACAGCGCCAGCCAATCAGTGTGCTACCAGAACAGGGACGGAAAGATGTTGGCACAATATTGGCAGAGATTAGAGGGGTTTTGAAGGCCCTGACACCAGCTCCCAATCCCCCAATCCCCATAATACCAGAAGTAGTACCAGTGATAGTGCCAATCCCGCAGGGGGGAGCACCGAGTGGAGTAGTTCCCACCACCCAAGGACAGCCGGGAGCAGCAGCGGAGGGAGGGCAAGCACCCGCAGCTAGTATATTGGTTACAGTAACAACTCTTTTGGCGCAATTGGGTGCACCCACAGTATGGAATCAGACTGGCAGCGCGACTGTAGCACCATGGGCTTAGCCGACGGGCACAGTGGGGAGTGCTCAGTGAGTTAAGTAAACAGGTAGCCCTCATGAGCAAAGCACAGGAAAAGGATTTCAACCCGCCCCTCTGGGGTGGCGGGTCAAGTGGCCCCAACGCAACCAGTGACGACAGGCTCCACTGCAGGTAAGGCAGTGGAGTGCTCAGGCAAAGAAGTAGCTAAAGGGTGTGCAGCACTTGTTGGTCATGATTCTCTGTTATCCATCCGTGGTAAGTTGGCAGTACATGTTATGCTGGAAACAAGAGAGAAGATTTCGAAGGGTGAATTTGTTGATATATTCTCCTTAATTAGACCAAAGAGGAGAGAAGTAGAGTCTAGAGAAAAGGAAGGGAAAGAAGGTTCCTTCAGAGATAGAAAACCAAGGGTAGAAGCATCAATCACTAACTGGTTGTTTGGTTTCAATGTTTTTTTCCATTTTAATGTTGGAAAAGAAGCCGGAATTGGCTATACCCCTGATATGTTATGCAACTAAGATTTTAAAGGCGCAGACAATGTATGGGGGAGTAGCATGGTTGGATTATGATAGGGACTTTAGATGGGCCAAGGTAAATGACCCTGACATGGGCTGGGATCAGACAGAGGTACATGTATGGTTAGAGAGCGTCAATAATAAATTGTCCATGAAACATCCCTTTTGGACTTCCCAAGGGGGCGCAAGGGAGAAAAAAGGAACGTGGTGGGCTTTTAACCGAAAGACGTTTACCTGGCCCACAGGTGCATGTAAGTTCAAACACGCATGTGCATACTGCGGCCACCCTTCCCATCCCAAGTTTAAATATATTAAGAAGTCCAAAGAAAAAGGGAGGGAGTCTAAGCCACCACCTCAACAGTAAGCTACCCAAGCCTGTTGATATATGGAGGCTGATTTTCTGGCTGAATCAGTACCCTGACAGGAAGGCAGCCAAGACATTGTATGAAGGGTTCTCCACAGGCTTCCACATTCTAGCACAAGGGGTCCCCCCAGTGGATTATTGCAATATTCTATTGTCAGCGCGCATGCAACCTATGGTGGTGTCGCAGAAGGTCGATAAGGGAAAGGTGGTGGGGCGGGTGGCTGGCCCATTCACTGCTCCTCCATTGCCAGGATTTGTGTGTTCACCTCTGGGCGTGGTTCCTATACAGGAGCCAGGCCTGTTCAGGAGGATTCATAACTTATCAGCAACGAAGGTGGGCAATAGCGAATGATGCCATAGATCCGTCCCTGTGCTCAGTGACATATACTTCCTTTGACACAGCACTTCAGAGGCTGCGCGACTTATGGCCCAACACCTTCATGGCAAAGACTGACATTGAGTCAGCTTTCCGGCTCTTGCCGGTGCACCCCGAAGATTATCATTTGCTAGGTTTTCAGCTGAACTCCCAATTTTATTATGACAGGTGTATGCCAATGGGTTGTGCGGTGTCATGCAAATACTTTGAGATGTTCAACTCTATGCTGCAGTGGGTGTTTGTCTTCAGAACAGGACACAGGGACAACGTACACTACTTAGATGACTTTATGACCATGGGCCCCCCAGCATCAGGAAAATGTGGCCAGGTCTTGAGCGAGCTAGTAGCGATGTTTGAAGAGCTGGGGGTGCCATTGGCCCCCGGCAAGATGGTGGGTCCGGCTACTAGCATGTCTTTCTTGGGCATTGCGATTGACACAGTAGTGGGGGAATGCAGGTTGCCATCGGACAAGGTAAAGGCTTTCTCATAAGCAATAGATTCTGCTCTGGCGGGTCCCAAAGTCACGCTGCATCAGCTTCAGGTTTTAGTGGGCCGGTTGAATTTTGCCCTGAGGATCATCCCAATGGGACGCCCCTTCTCAAGGTCAATTGCACGCGCAATGGGGGGTTGACGCAAAAGCATCATCACGTCCGACTGCAGGCTGATGTGCGGGAGGAACTGAGGGTATGGCTTAGTTTCCTGAGTGACTTCAATGATAAGGTAATTTGGCCAGAGCCGGCAATATCCAGCATGGAATTGGGCTGCTCACTGACTAAGCAGGTAGCATTGGGTTTGTAGCAGTGTTGGGGTCCCACTGGTGCAGGGGCGATTGGCCGGCATCCTGGCATGAGAGCGGCTTGACCAGGAACATAGCCTTTTTGGAACTATTTACTATTATAGTGGCAGTTGACATTTGGGCTGGATTCTTTAAAAACAAGTCAATACGTTTTTGGACAGACAACATGGCGGTGGTAGAAGCTATCAATAGGCAGGGAGTAAACATTGTTTTGAGGCTGTTAAAACATTTAGTTTTGGCTTGCTTAAAGCTCAATCTGCTTTATAAAGTGGCACATATTCCAGGTGTGGAAAATCAGGCTGCTGATGCTTTGTCTCGCTCTAAGTTGCAGGATTTCCGAAGGTATCAACCTCAGGCAGAGGAGCAGATGACTGTGTTCCCGACATCTATGTAGGAATGGAGCCCCGGCCTAGCTGTGCTGGTAGGAGCTTCATTGAGCGAATGCACTAGAAGAACTTACCAACAAGAGTTCAAAGCATACATGATATTTACTAGGCACACTGGCCGGGTGGCTCTCTTTTCCACAGGGGCGCTCTGCAAATTTTTGCTCGCTCTAAGAGACCAGGGCGCACGTGACAGCGATAGGCTTCTTTGCGGAATTAGCAGGACAGCGCGACCCCGGTGCAGCTTTTGTAGTGAGGAAAGCACTGTCAGGCTGGGCGAGGCTAGAAGGGCCAAAAAAGATAGTAGAAGGCCATTGGATGTGAAGACCCTGGGGGACATTCTTGGGGTACTACAGTTGGTATGCTCCTCTTACTATGAGAACATCCTTTTTGGGGCTGCATTTACCTTAGCTTTTTGTGGTGCGTTTCGACTGGGGGAGTTGGTAGGGACCTCCAAATCAGATCAAGCGGGGGGCTCCAGTGGCAGGATGCAAACTTAGTCCAAGGGGGCCTGGTGGTTGTTTTGAGGAAATCCAAGACAGACCCGTTGGGGAGGGAGCCACGATTTGCTTGTCCTCCGCACAGGGGAAGGGAATTTGTCCGGTAGCTAGGATAAAAACATACTTGGTGATTCGTCCATCAGGGACTGGACAGGCACTGTTCATACATGAACAGGGTGAATGCTTGTGACAGTACCAAATCAGGGCAGTCTTTAAGCGGGCGCTGGTGTGTCTGGGTCTGGATTCTAGTGGGTATTTGTCACACTCATTCAGAATTGGGGCGGCAACGCTGGCAGCGGGCGTGGCTTACCAGCTGAGGCGGTCAAAACGATGCGGCGCTGGTCATCGGCCTGTTTTAAGGGCTATGTGCGGCCCGAATTACTTTAGAACAACGGATCGATATATTGGTATGACCATGCTGACGTTTCCATTTCTCTTTCTACTACTAGTATGTCCTTAAAGGTGATATGGGTTTTGGGACATTCGTTTGTGCGGCGTGCCAAAGTTCGGCTACGGCAGAAGCGAGTGTCGAAACCACCGGGTTTAAAAAGAACAGCTTTCCTATGGCGAGGCGTGGGCGGCCTGTGAATTCGGCAGTTGCGGCAGCTGATTGAAGAGACGAGAGAGCACGAGGGACACCAGTCCCCGGATTTGGTTATCCTGCATTTGGGCGGAAAAGACATGGTAGAGTTGGGACGCATGGCAGTCAGGGAAGCCTTATTGACCGAATTTGCCTGGATAAGGAAAGCTTTTCCTAATGCTCGTATTGCATGGTCATGTATGATACATTGCGGGACATGGGCCACTGGAGTCAGATTTCGAGCTATGAACGTGTCAGTGAGGTGCCACAACGGTGAATTGGTCAAGTTGTGCTCAGGCCCGGCCCGCTTGTGTCATATTCCACATAGACTAATCACAGGAGACCTGATGTTTCACCATGACAGCGTGCATCTGTCGGACATTGGCACAGATGTGTGGATCAAAGGGATTTGGTCTTTTGTTCAGAACGTGTTTGCAGGTGGGAAGGGTGAAGGACCTGTGGGTCCTGGTCACCCTAGTGGCAGAAAAGAGGCCACAGAACATTGATTTTCAGGGTTAACGGGAGGCCTGCTTACATACTCACGAGGTCAGCACTGAGGGGAGAAACGGTAAGCTCTCCTTAGGGAGAATGGGGACACCAGCTGGGGAAACAAGGGCACCAGGTCACACAAGCCTCCTTGGCAGCCTGGTTGTAGAGGGGTGGGCCCCCGGAAATGACCACAAGGACCGAGGGCTGGGGGCTCACCGCTCAAGGACGCAGGTGTGTTGCGCCTTGCGTGGTTCTCAGATAGGGGATGCAAGCCAGAGGGCCCCTTGGTGCTGGAGTAAGCAGCTATTGCATAACCGGTGGTTATGATCAGTTATAATACTTGTAAATATTAAAAGTGTGAATATTGAATTTCAAATGTGAATTTTGTAAACCCTTTTTGTCATGTTTTTGAAGGTTTTGATGGTTGTTAAACATGGCCGTTTTACCCACACCCTTAGACTGGCTAGTTTGATTGTGGGATTGCATGATGTTGGAGCGAGGGACATCCTGGAGGGTCTGTGCTCAATGACAAGCACAAGATCTCAGTGAGCGCTCCTTTAGGGCCCGGCCCCCCGGAACCACGCCACACCCCCATAGTCCATTCCAGTAGCCTGATTGACGACTGGCCGGAAGAAGTACTTCCGGGTCACCCATGACACGCGTCCGGCCGGAGCAGGGAACATTAGAGGCGAGCCAGGTGGGGCTATTTAGGCCCTGGGTCCACTCCTGCACTTCGTCTTTTCCCACTCTTGACTCCTGGATCAGTGGAACGAAATCGATCTCCCACCCACTAGTCCCTGAGATTAGTGGTTTGGGGGGAGGTTATGAGGGGGAATGGCGGAAAAGAGGCCACAGAACATTAATTTTCAGGGTTAACGGGAGGCCTGCTTACATACTCCCGAGGCCAGGACTGAGGGGAGAGATGGTAAGCTCTACACAGGGAGAATGGTGACACCGGCTGGGGAGGCAAGGGTGCCAGGTCCCACAAGCCTCCTTGGCAGCCTGGTTGTAGAGGAGTGGGTCCCCCGAAATGACGGACAACGACCGAGGGCTAGGGTCTCACCGCTCAAGGACGCAAGTGGGTTGCTCCTTGCGTGGTTCTCAGATAGGGGATGCAAGTCAGAGGACCCCTTGGTGCTGGAGAAAGTGGCTATTGCATAACTGTTGGTTATGATCAGTTATAATGCATGTAAATATTAAAAGTGTGAATATTGAATTTTAAATGTGAATTTTATAAATTCTTTTTGTCATGTTTATTATTGTTTTGATGGTTATTAAATATGGCCATTTTACCCACACCCTTGGACTGGCTAGTTTGATTGTGGGATTGCATGAGGTTGGGGCAGGGGACATCCTGGGGGTCCCGGCTCTAATCTCCCAGTCTAGATTCTGTGACACTCTTGTCCTCATATCCCGCAATATTTTTCACTCAACTTCCTGTGACACTACCAATAGAGATTATGATTTCCTTCAGATTTACAGTCCCTCTGCTATTAGATACAACTCTAACCTTGATGCCCACCCTATGGTTATCTAACTGACCCTCAACAATATCCTCAAATGGGAAGAGATCAATCCCCTCTTTCCCGAAATAATCAACATTAGCCAGAATTAGCATTACAATAATGCTAGAACTGAATGTTACTCTGGAACTTGGAAGTTTGCTTCGAGGATACAGGAACATGCTATGAATGTCTCTACTTGATACTAGACTCAAATCCTCAATATCTTTACTAGCAAAGAGGGAGACAAAGTTCAGGGTATTAGATAAATAGCATGGCCCTGGACCTGGGAAAAAAGGGGCAGCCTCCCCATTAAGAATCCTCCCATTATTTAGATCAATCCGTACAGGGAAAGAATTCACACATGAGAGGACTGTGGGAGATCTGTCCAAGATCTGCCCTCCCTCTAGGGGAGCTCCATTAACTTCAACTTCTGTACTCACCAGTTTTACAAATCCTATCCCAGCATCATTCTTCACTGTTCCAGTGCTCAACCCACCACAGTTATTATGGTTTGTTACCCCCATAACTGTGATACCCTTCTCCTTGAAATTGGTACTTCTGATATGATAGAATAGGGGGAAGGTTATTTACTTCTAGGGACTCAGACTCCTCACAAGTAAGAGGTCCAGCCTTCATCAACTCATTTACTTTTTGAGGATTAATAATGGAATCAAACTCCTCAGGGGCACTGAAAAAACTCAGTTTTTTAGGTGTACACTTAGCTATGCATTGGATCCTTTTCTTTTTCTTCTTCCAGGATTTAATCCTATTAAAAACCCAAGGGAGAGAAACACCTTCAGGGGAGAGCCATCATCTTGTTTAACCTGACAGTTTAACACCAGGAGGGTTATTTTGTAAGACTGCAGCCTGGGCCAGATGGGAACCCCTTTAAAAAAAATCGGGAGAACAGGTGGAGATTTCTTAAGTATGGATGCATTTACATTCTTCCCTTGAGCAGCCTGACGTTGGGCCCCAGGTACCTGGTTATGGAAGAAGACACAAGACATATTGATGGCGTCAAGGATATCTTTGGGTTACCCAATAGAGGTGGTCTCTGGACCATCAGAGTTACCCACCCGCACACCCATTTCTACCACCGCTTTTAATACCATTATCTTAGTCTGAAAAGACTGAGATCTCATTTCAAAACACCTTTCTGCTTTCCCTAGACATAAACCAACAGAGGTGAGGTGCTGCACCCCTCTAAGAAAGGGGGACAACACATCCAAAACATGATCGAAGTTAGCAATACAAATGCAGCAACACGGTTATGGCTTAAGATTCGCCTGCACACTGTTTTTCCTAAGCGTTTGAATTATGCTCACTCTTCAGGGCAAACATAAAGAAACCTGTTTTTTTAAAGTTAAGATCACCTCAATATAAAAGAAACTTTGGTAAGTTGTCATTCATACATTTGAGGAGGTATGTAACTCCACTTTGGAACTTGGTGTACCTATGATTACATACTAAACCAATGGTTGAGTTTGTTTACTTGTCTACTTGATCATATGACATACAGGTAGGAGTATACTGCCCTTTATGAACATCGGAAAAGAGACATCACAACAATAGATAGGGGGGACAGGAATGAATTCATATTCTAGGATGGAGTTTAGTATAACAGAACTTATAGGATTAATATGACAATCTTGAGCCAGTATACTTGAGAATACTGTGATACAAGTATATCATACTTGTGTATAAATGGGTGCTAGGACAAATGGCCCATTGAAACAAAGAATTACATGAATTTACCATTTGTACTTTTGAATAAGTGTTTGTTGTATAATGTTTGTACATCTTTCAAGATTTTTATTGCTTGTATAAAATTAATTCCTGCCTATTTAGATTTTAATATGAACAATGAATAAAATCAATTTATGGTATATAAATCATGTAAGAATTAATACAGTTTTCAGGAACGTACATTTGTGTATGTTAAATGTAGACTCTTTGGTTGGTGTTTTAATGTTTTTTCTTTCTGACAAATCTGAAGAAGTCCCGTGTGAATAGTGATGAAACACGTAGGCTGTTTGTTTGGACATGTCTAACTGTTTTGTCTAATCTCTTGAAGACTTCTTGAATAAAGATAACAAAGAATTTATCAGGATGTGAAGGTTTTCATTTTAAACAAAAGGTATTGGTTTTGGTGTCTCATGAATATAAACAGTATAAAACATGTTTTGAATATTATATAACTCCAAGAAGTTGAATTCTGATGCTTCTAAACATTAGGATCAGAGTTAGCCACTGAATTATCCAACAGAGCCAAATTGAGGAAAAAATCCTCTCTAAAGAATATAGGATATCAGAGTGAGCCCTCCCCCCACCATTCCCATCGATATCCACGTTTGATGACCACATGGGGCTTGTGCTCCTGTGCTTGTAGAGACATCAGATTTCAAGGATTTCAGTGAGCCTAAAAAAGAAACACTCGAGGAAGGTGTACTGTTATACAAAGTTGGTAATAGAGGACGACTGAAAGGACAGGCAGAAGATGGACTCAAGGCCATGTCTGATGAACTGGTGATTTTCAATTAGCCTCCACCACTCAATTTTTCTCCATGAGAATGGCAATGTCCGGCAAAGAAATGTCCCCCAATACATCAAGCTCACGGCTACACACAAAGCCTCATAATCCACTGTGAGTCACTTGAGATGCCTCTTTAAGTGGGACTTAACATTTAGGGCACCAAATAAGGCCACAGGACTCCTTGGCCCAGACATAAGCACAGACTCGGAGTCCAACTTTATACCAATGGTATTTGAATGTTATGTTATGTTATGTTATGTTATAGGGGGGTTTTGTATAGCGCTCAGCTACTCCAAAGGAGTGTCCCGGCGCTTTCAGACCAACAGGTCAGCAACTAACACATAACACAACAGGAAAAAGGACCGGCAAAAAAAGAAAACAGAAAACTAAAGACAGAACAACCAGGTTTTAAGTCCCTTTCTAAAAGCAAGCAAATTGGCAGTGCTGCGGAGTGATAAGGGAAGAGTGTTCCAGAGCTGAGGAGCAAGCCGTTTGAAGGAACGTCCACCAGTCCGGGCTTTCTTTACCGCTGGCACCACCGCAAGAGAGAGAGATTCTGATCTCAGGGCCCTAGTAGGTTTGTAAAAGGCTAGCCTTTTCCGAATGTAGGTTGCTCCCGTAGAATAGAGCGCCTTGTGGGCCAAAGTAAGGGTCTTAAAGGCAATGCGCTTTCTGACAGGGAGCCAGTGCAAGGTGGATAAAAGGTCAGAGGCACTGGCACGGCGGGGAAGACCATAAATGGCGCGGGCCGCCGAGTTCTGGACTACCTGAAGACGCTGCAGCAGGTAGTCGGGCAAACCCAGGTAGAGAACATTGGAGTAGTCCAGTCTCGAGCCAATGAGGGCATGGACGGTAATTTTGCGATGGTCAATTGAGAGCAGAGGGAGAAACCTCCGAAGCATCCTAAGCAGGCCAAAGCAAACGCCCACAAGGCCAAGAACTTGGGATTTCATCGTCAGGCCGTTATCAATTTTGACCCCCAGATTTTTCGCCACGGTGGAGGAGGATACCGGTGGAAACATGTCATGCGGCCACCATTCCTGCCAACTCAGGTCAGATTGGCACCCAAAAAAGAGCACCTCAGATTTTCCAGGGTTACACTTAAGACTATTGCCCTGAAACCATTCAAATACCGCTCCCAGGCAACCACGAAAACTCTCTCCATCGAACTCAGCCCCCTTTGCACACGTGAAAAGGAGCTGGGTGTCGTCGGCGTATGATATTATCTGGGCCCCAAAGGACTCAGCCAGCACCGCCAAAGGGGTCAGAAAGATATTAAAAAGTGTGGGGATCAACACGGAGCCCTGCGGTACTCCAACCTCCAGCGGCGGCACTTCGGCTGAGTAAGGGGGGGCCCAGACCACCTGCCGGCGACCAGACAGGTAAGATTGAAACCACCTCAACACTGTCCCACGCAGACCAATCTCATACAGTCTGCGGAGGAGACCTTCATGAGGGACGGTGTCGAA
Source organism: Lissotriton vulgaris (assembly GCF_964263255.1). Classification (NCBI taxonomy): domain Eukaryota; kingdom Metazoa; phylum Chordata; class Amphibia; order Caudata; family Salamandridae; genus Lissotriton; species Lissotriton vulgaris. The sequence goes on along the minus strand of NW_028254224.1, from coordinate 229,432 downwards.
GGCCGCCGACAGATCAAGCATGACCAACATGGCCCTACCCCCTGAATCCAGCACATCCTTAATAGCCTCACTGACTTCGAGAAGCGCAGTTTCAGTGCTAAAGTTGGTGCGGAAGCCAGACTGGGTAGCATGCAGCAGGCTATGTGACTCAAGAAAGGCAGAGAGGACCTTATGGACATGCTTCTCAACGATTTTGGCAAAAGCAGGTAGGAGAGAGATCGGGCGATAGTTAGCATGAAGGTCAGGATCAAGGCCCGGTTTTTTGAGAAGCGGAACCACCCTCGCCTCTTTCCAAACACCAGGAACAACGCCACTGGTCAAGGAGCAATTCAGCACAGGATTCACAAGAGGATTGACCACCTCCGCCGTCCTTGCCAAAAACCTGCCAAAAACCTGACACGGGTCAGCAGGTGAACCTGATTTAAGCTGAGAAAGCAAATCAAGCGACGCAGTGATCGATAAAGGTGGAAATTCCGACAAAGTACGCTCAGAATCTTCCGTCAAATTCCCGTGGATCTCCTGGCACATCCTAGTCCCGATGACAGGGGCTGGGAAAGAGTCCTGGATCAGCTTGATCTTATCATGGAAGAAGCTGGCTAATGCGGTCACCCACAGTTCAGAGAACTCGTGCTGAGAAGCAATTGCTTTAGGTGACATAAACTCCTTCACAATGGCGAAGATCTCCTTACTGGAGCTAGAGGCTGACTCTATTCGGGCCGTGAAGTAGTGCCGTTTTTCCCGAAGAATGTCAGCATGATAGGCTTTTATAGCCATCTTGTATTCCGTCTTGGCCGCATCCTCGTACCTATGGCGCCACCGTCTTTCAGCACTCTTACAGGTGCGTCTGGAAGAGGCCAAAGCCTCGGTAAACCAAGGTGCCGAGGACCGCCTAGGGGTTTTACGAGGAGAGGATTCGGGAGCAAGTTCATTAAGTCGCTCCCTGATCCAAACTTGCAGCTGGACAAGGTCGGACTCCAGGTCTCCCGACAACCGGCAGGGATAGTCTAGGCAGGCCTGTCCTAAATCTTCAAGGGAGATCTTATGATAGGCTCATCGGGGCTGCCCCGATGGACAAGTGGCGACACACACAGGCTTACCGACCGCGACAATTTGAAAGGATATCAAAAAGTGATCTGACCAGAGCACCGGGATCTGCCTTTGTATCCTCCATGTCAATTTCTTCCACTGCTTCCTCTGTGTGACATGGCTCAATGAGCTGTGTTTGGGGATTGGGCTGAACTGGGTTATGCAGAAAGAGATTAAACTGATCTGGGGCTGTGCCCTGAGAGAGGACAGTAACTATACCCAGCTCCCCTTCTTTAATCGTGTCTGTGGGCATCCCCAACTCCTTGCTTCCTACCCCTCTGCCCCTTAGAAAACAGAGACAATACAGAGGAATGAGACTTTCAGAGGGACAGATGGGCTTGAAGCTTCTTTTGATGAATAGTTTTTAATAGTTTAGGGGAGCTGCTGTGATTAGCTATAGGACCAGTTGAACTGAAGGGTCGACCTAAAACTCCACCAGAACGCAGGCACCTAGAAAGCATCTTCAAAACCCCATATAAAAACCTTAAAGTGGTTGTCCACAGATATCCAAGGGTGTCTACTTGACCACTGATGCCACAAACGCCTGCTGCCAACTTTCCCTCCCTTGTTCACTCTATGTCTCTTCTCTTCAACTTCACAATATATGCTACCCTCTTCCTAGAGGGTGTAGCAGGGGCTCATGATGGACACACAAGGGTGAACAGGAGAGTGTAGAAGGGCTTATTAGTGAAGAATAAGTGTGTGTACAGGTAGCAGACCGCCACCCTGAGGCAACAAACCACAACAGTCTAACACTAGCTGCTTTCGCACAATTGGGGGGGCTGCAGCCTTGGCCTCCCCAACACACAACACACCATGTCAGCGTCACGCCTCCCTCTTGCTGACGGTTGCTTACTGCTTATGTCATCCTTCAATCAATCAATCAGGAATATCTGAAGCGCAACATTCACCCATGAGGGTCTCAAGGCACTGGGGGGATATTTCGGGCAGTTGTGTTTCATCTGAAGAACCAGGTCTTGAGGCTCTTCCTGAATGTTTGCAGTGTGGGGGTCACCTGATGCTGAGGGGGGAGTTCCAGGTCTTGGCTGCGATGTAGGAGAAGGATCGCCCTCCTACTCTGGTTCTATGGATGCAAGGGATTTCGGCCAGGGCAAGATCGGTAGATCGAAGGCTTTTCTTTGGTGTGTAGAAGAATATTCTTTCATTGAGGTATTGGGGTCCGATGTTGTGGAGGGATTTATGGGCGTGGGTGAGAAGTTTGAAGGTCACAAATCTTGCGGTAGGGAGCCAGTGGAGTTCTCGTAGGTGCTGGGTGATGTGGTGTTATTGTGGGATGCAGAGGATGAGTCCAGCTGCAGCATTCTGGATGGTCTGGAGTTTGAGGAGTAGGGATTTGTTTATTCAGCATAGAGGGCATTCCCGTATTCCAGTCTCCTGGTTATGAGTGCGTCGGTGATGATCTTTCTGGATTCATGGGGATCCATTTGAAGGTTTTGTGGAGGATGCACAGGGTGTTGATGCACGAGGAAGACAAGGCGTTGATGTGGCGGTTAATGGTGAGCAAGGAGTTGAGTATGATGTTGAGGTTCCAAGTGTGGTCCGTGGGGGTGGGCCAAAAAGAATTGTCCGGTGCGGAGCGGGTGGATCCGAGGATGAGGACTTCCATTTTCTCTGAGTTGAGCTTTTGGCAGAAGTTGCTCATCCAGGAGGCTATGTCTTTCATTCCTTCCTGGAAGCTGTGTCTGGTGATGTCGGGTACTTGAGTGAGGGAGAGGATTGAGCTGGGTGTCGTCGGCGTAGGATACTATGCTGAGTCTGTGTTTTCTGACAATGGTGGCAAGAGGGGCCATGTAGATGTTGAAGAGCATGAGAATCTTTTGGGTACTCCATAGCAGATCTTTGTGGGTTCGGAGAAGAATGGCGGGACTCTGATTCTTCGGGTTCAGCTGGTGAGGAAGGAGCGGATCCAGTCAAGGGCAGCTTCTCGTCTGCCCGCGTCATGGAGTCTGGCGGTTAGGGTGCTGTGGGAGACAGTGTCAAAAGCTGCTGAGATGTCAAGTAGGATGAGGGCAGCCATGTGGCCCTGGTCGAGGAGGGTGCAGATGTAGTTTGTGGCAGCTAGCAGGGCATTCTCGGTGCTGTAGTTGCTGTGGAATCTGGAGCAAGGACCTAGTTGGCCTCTTTGAAGTTGTTGAGCTGGTAGTTGACGATCTTCTCAGTGACTTTGGCTGTGAAGGGGAGGAGGGTGATGGGTCACCAGCTCTTGAGGTCCATTAGATCTGCAGTGGGTTTCTAGAGGTGGGGCTTGATTTCAGCATGTTTCCAGTCATCAGGGAAAGTGCCAGTTTCGAGGAAGCAGTTAATGGTACGTCACAGTTTGGCTGCTATGGTGGAGACAGCTTTGTGGAAGGTGTGGGGCAGGCAGGTGTCGGTGGGGACTTCTGTGTGTATACTACGCATGGTCTCAGAGGTGCCTTCTGTGGTGACAGGGGTCCAGGCGGTGATGGTGGACTGGGTTGAGTTGCCGGTTGTAGGAGTAGAGGCGGTGCCTAGGTTCTGCTTGTCGAAGTTGCTCTAGAGGGTTCTAACATCGGATGATTCACTGGTGGGGTTTGGTGAATTCTTGTATGATGCTTGACAGTTCTTTAGAATTGCTGCAGCTGGTGAGGATTGCGTTCTGAATAAAATTCTTCTTCTTTGTTCTTATGAGTTGCTGGTGTTCTATTATGATGGTCTTGTAGGCTGAATGTGCTTTGGGGGTTTTGCTGTTCCTGTAGGATTTCTTGAGTCGTCGGCACAGGCGCTTGGATTCTCGGAGGTCGGTGGTGAACCAGGTGGCCTTTTTGGTGTGCTTGTATGCTGCTTGACAGCACTCAATATCCTCTTCTTGTTCTCCTTTCTTGCATAGCCCTCCAATACTACCCCAACTCCCCTGTGTAGTTAGATCCATGCGATAGCCCAAGGAGGGGGGGCGCAAACACCACTCAATGAAAAGGCAACAAATGCTGGAGTAGCACTGGAACACAAACGTAAAACATTCTCAAAGAGCTTAATGACATTTGCAGCATAAAAAGTGAATAGAAATAGGGTTTTTAGCCTGCCGTACCACAAATCCACATAATTTGTTTTGGCCAAGGTCTTCAAAAAGGAGCTCAAAAGATAACTTCAGAATATTTTAGATTTTTGAAGGAAATTTCACAAGAAAATTTGAAAAAGGGCTTAAAGGAAGGGCTTAAAAAGAATTTAACAAAGCTCAAAACAGAGCTCAGAACAAATTGAAAGCCTAACTACAGGCTGCCAGGAAAATGAGTCCGACAGGAATGAGAGGGCACGAATAGGAGCACACCGGGCTGACTGCAGGCCAACCCCAAACCTGGATGTGCCACTTTCGTGGAGGCCTGGGCTCACACTCTGCGAGTAGTGTCTAATACCACTGCACTCTGGTACGCTACCTTGCCTCCTGCTGGTGCTGGTTTAGCTCTGATCATCCTGCTGAGTGATTTTGATGGGCTCAAAGTCTCCACCTTCTGGGGACCGACGCTTTACCTTGCGGTGACGGCAGTCAATTAGATGGCACGACAGATCGGCTCAGTGGTTCAATGGATCTCACGTCGCTGGAAGAAGACTTTACCCACTTTTGCTACACTTCTTCTGTGTTTTACAGTATGCTATGCCACAGTGCGCTTCTCCGCCTAAATCCATCATGGCTGATTCCTTCTTACTCAGGTCAGAGCTCCCTGTGCCCTGCCAGAGGTGTGGTTATGATAATGGGAAAGCCCTCCCTTGTGGTCATGCCAAACCAGTTTTGAGACAGCTCTCTCAAACTGAGATTGGAGCCACAGTGACTAGGAAGACAAAGAGAAGTAGGCCTAGGTGTGAGCTACATCTGACAGTGCAGGATAGGAACTCTTGAAGCTCAGGAAGGGGCTGGGCACAACCCCCAGGCCAATATGATCAAGGATGAGAACACCTTTCCAAACCCAAGCCTTTTGTTCACAGTCTGGGAGCAATCCAAAGATAAGCCAAACATCAGTCAGGTGACATGAGACACTAGCAGAAACACACCTTTGGCTTAGGCATGAAAATGATAACTTTCTAAAAGTGGAATTTTCAAAATAGTACAATATAATAAGATTTTACCATTAAGTTGAATTTTAAATTACTGTTAAAACAATTCCTTCAATAATTTTTTAAGCTGCTCCCAAACCAGAACTAAGCATTTTAAGTTGTTATCATGTAAACCTGTGTTTCCTTTTGGGAGAGCAAGCCTTGCTACAATGTAAAACAACTTCAGAGGGTTTTCACTGGCAGGACGTGTAAAACTTTAAATATACATATTCTGCTTTTTGAATACTATGTACCCTGCCCTTTCGGGGATTTAGGGCTTACATTATCAAATGTATTGTTTGAATACTTAATTTTACCATAGTGTTTTCACGTGTACTGAATTTATCACTTATTGTCATTGCTTCCCTGTTATTTGTTTTTGATAAGTTTTTTATTTGTCTGTAAGTACTTGTGTATTAACGTTAATTCGCCCAAAGGGAATTAATTTTTGACTTGCCTTCTCCATTACAATAAGATGCTTGTTTAAGGCTGTTGATAGAGACAAGGAGGACCATATCCTAACATGGAATTAAGGTTTTGGGGAATCAGAACGGTCATGTAGCAAACACACTTTAACAAATTTAATTTTCATCTCATTCCAAGTCTTGGTTCAATTACTTGCTAAAGTGGGATATGCCACAAAATGCGAACTATGTTGCACCCTCGTAGTTTACATCTCCAGCATACTGAAGTGGGGGACAGCTTTGACGTCTGCAACTAAGTTGTGGACTAATGCCGCTGATGTAAATTTTTTAAATAATCTTATTTTAAGCATTTGCTCGGGCTTGATTTGTGAAAATATAGGGCCCCGTTAGGATGGCGGGCGGATTGACCCCGCCAGGCTGGCGGTAGCCACCGCCAGCCTGGTGGGGGAAATCCGCCCGCCATCCTTCCCTGTATTCCCCCCCCCCGCCATATTAGAATGGCGGGGGGGACCACGGCGGAGCAAAACACCGCCCGCCACTTTTCCGCCCAGGTCGCCTTGCGGCCGGGGCGGAAAACGAGTAACATGGAGGCGGTGTCTGTCAGACACCGCCCGCATTATTACAATGGGCATTTTACAATGCCTTTCCGTGGCGGCATTGGCGGAAAGGCATGCGGTGTTCACTCTGGGGGCCCCCTGTGGGCCCCCAGAGTGAAGGCCAAAGGGGGGTGGCACACGGGGGGTACTACAGGTACCCACCTGCATTTACATAATCAAAGCGGTAGGCACCGCGTGGTGCCTGCCGCTTTGATTATGTGAATGCTGCACAGCATTTTTAGTATTGTGGCAGGCGGAGCACAGAGCTCCGCCCGCCACAATACTAAAAATACAGGATGTGCCCGCCACAGTGGCGGGCAATCCTAATGCTGCGTGTGGGACCCCCGCCCGTAGGGCGGGCGGCCCCGATTTCCGATAGGATGGCGGGCGGGCAAAGCCCGCCCGCCATCCTAATGGGGCCCCTAGTCTTAGTCCTCATCCAAAAGTTGAAATGAGAGGCAGTTTTCCCTCCAGACTATAAGCGTCCTTGTGACTAGTTGAAAGAAGTGTTAGGTACAGGCTGGAGGCACTGTCCTGAAAGTGCTTCTTTTCAGTAAGTAGCTGTGAATAGCCAATTGCCGCATATCAACAGAGAATGGTCCTAGCAAACAACTGAGTCAGTGAGACAATGGTAGTGTTTCCAGTTCTGAGTCAGTGTGAGCTGGAATTCTATTTTTAATCTTTTGAACAATTTAGTGGCTCCTTCTAGCAGTAGGCCATCAGTCCTCAAAATACCTTTATCAATAGTTTCCAGTGTATTTCCCTTACATCTAAGATAATCGCCAGGGAAGGTGTAAGAGGAAGCTCAAGTGTGCACAAGAGAAGAATTACAGAAAACAATTGATACAAAAGGGATGCACTGCGATTGGTATTACTCCTTTTTCAACCTGTTTACTAGTAGTTTTCCATGGATTGTTATGGCTACGTTTATTAACTCCTTCACTGCTGAAGCTCTTCCACCCCCAACGGTCAGTAAGTTTCTTTTATTTTTGGCGTACTTCGATCTTACACCTTGATAACCTTTTTCTACATAAGGTATCCACATCAAATTTTCGTCCTTTTTTCCAGGGGTTTCAACTTGACAAGAGCCAGCTCATTTACAATATGAAACCAGCAATCACATATACATTTCAGGCCCCATAGCACCTGAGAACAACTGAAGAGGAGGGATAGATTTGCAAATTTCTCACAAACGAGGGTAGCTGTTTTATGGAAGAATGCCCAACAACAGTCAATGTGGATTCCTGGGGATTTAGAGCACAAAAATGTTCACTACCTCAGACACATAACATGTATATTTGTAAAGTGCATATTCATCCAAGAGTATCTTGGTACTGAATAACAGATGTTTACTGTAACCCAACTCAATGGTACTCATCTTATTGACCTCAGAAGGATGAAAGGCTGAGTGGACCCAATAGGATTTTACCTGTGACCATGAGATCTAACACAGGCTCCTTAGTCCACTAAGATACCTTAGTCCACTAAACCGCCAGACTTGATGCAAAATATGCAGCAATAAGATAATCTGTCAGAGTTCACAGTTGCAGCTGAGTAGTCAATATTAGGGCATCATATTACACATACAATTCGAGAGAAATATTACTTGGAAGCAGGGCTTGAACATTGGGGCACAGGTTTTTTAGACCCAGGATGTGCTGACGCGATGCACCTGTCCTCCTCTATGGCCACTCAACCTAAAATGGGGATCCCTTCAGGTGTGGATTTTAATGTTTGTAGTGATCTTCCATAGTTGTCTTGCACTCCCCTTGCAGATGAAAATGCTCTGGGCGGCTTCTTTCAATTCGCCTCTGATCAATAAACCTTGAAAAAAGCCTGAGAGGAAGAGAGGTTTACAAGGGTGCACAGACATAATATCGAGTCCAAAATATCGATTGGACATAATATCTAGTTTTTAATATAGACTAGACAAAATATCGACAGGACAGAATATAGATAACAAAAATATTGTTTTTAAGGTAAGTGAAGTAATATCGACTGTTAAAAATATAGATAGTTAAAATATCGAAGTATATAATATAGATAGTTTAAAATATCGATTTTTTTATAATATAGAATTTTTTCTAGTGTATTTTTATGTTATAATATGTGTGAAAAGTGTGTATTTATGTTATAAATAACTTTATTTCATGAATTTTGTTTTTATAATTATTGCATAATTTAATTCTGTAGCGGGTTGTGGGTTTATAGGGGAACAGGGTGGGAAGTAATTTAATTATAAATAATTAAATATGTACATTTATTTATTGATAGTAATTTGTAATTAATTGTTAATTTATTTATATGTGTTAATTAATTTAATTGTAATTGGAAAATAATTATTATTAATTGATTAATTGGTAATTATGTAAATTTTACTAATTTAATTCTGTAGCGGGTTGTGGGTTTATAGGGGAATAGGGTGGGAAGTAATTTAATTATAATTAATTAAAAATGTAAATTTATTTATTGATAGTAATTAGTAATTAATTGTTAATTACTTTATATTAGTTAATTAATTTATTTATAATTGTTAATTAATTTTTATTAATTGATTAATTGGTAATTATGTACATTTTACTAATGTAATTTCTGTAGCGGGTTGTGGGTTTATAGCGGAATAGGGTGGGAAGTAATTTATTAATAATTAATTAAATAATAAAATTAATTAAAATGTATTTATTTGGAAATAATTGTTAAATAATTTTTAATTATTAAATAATTAATTGTTAATGTTTAATTAATTTGTATTAATAGGTGATTAATTGAAATAATTATTGTTAATTAGTAATTTTAAAATATTAATTATTATATTAGATAACATTTTTATTTATTTTTAATTAACTATTAATAGATATTAATTTTTAGATTTTTGAATAATATATGAAATATTTACTTTCTTTAATGTTGTATTCTCTGGAGTGGGAATAGTAATTTTAACCCCCCCGCTGTCCAATGCTTTCCCTACTGTTGCACCCACTGGAGTGGGAATAGTAATTTTAACCCCTACGCTATCCAACGCTTTCCCTACTGTTGCACCCACTGGATATATGTTTTAAAAAATATGATTTTTTTTTTACATTCATTAATTATTTAATAATTACAAGGTAATTTAAGTATTTTTAAGTATATTTTAGTAATTAATTTTTAATATTAATTTAATTTAACATTGTTTTTAGTAAAGTCGATATTTTTTATAACTATATTTTTGTAAACGATATTTTTAACTCGATATTGTTGTACTTACCTGTAAATAGAAACTCGATATTTTGTCAGTCGATATTTTGTCAACAATATTCTTGATGGTCGATATTCTGTCTCTTGATATTATTTCAGTGATCCGTTTACAACAATTTAAATCTCGAAGTACAGTGTGATCATTAGGACCACATAATACACGTCTGAGTCAGTAACTTGAAGTGAAAAAAGGTTTATTAGAAACTCAAGCCAAACTAATATAAATCAATCTCAAGAACATACTGTAAAAGTATACAAATATCAAAGGAAGGCTAAAGCATCTTACAATGTTGGTCCTCAACATCATAGGGCATATAAGGATCTCAGTAGCAGTGTACAAAAAATAAGGAAAAAGATATGATGACTCATCGAATGGTTTTGATCTTTCCCCTTGTACAAGGAAAAGATTTGCAGCATTTCTACTAAACACTGCACAAACCCAAGGCTAGGGGAAACACTATGGAATAAAGGTAGCAAGAAAGGTTTCAGCATCAGAACCTCTGTAGAAGTTATATAACAAAGGAGTCAGGTATTACAAGAAAATCACACAATCAGAGATGTCAAGGGAGGTCTGTACCTCTCCAAATCTAAAGGGAATCTGTATAAACCCAAAGTGGGTTCACTGATTATAATGCACAAAGAAAAATTGAGAAAACATAACCTCATACATATCATAATATGTTTTTGCAGTTCCTAGAAAATAATTTGGCACTTTTAACACTTCTCCCGTATTCCAGTCTACGCTTACAAAGCGTCCTTGGTTCCTCCCTTCGGATAGTACTAACTGGTAACACTCCTTTTGTTCTTCATTAAAATCATTTGACCTTGCCAACTCTTCCTTGCCTCACTATCTCTGAAATACAATGTGCTTTTTACTAAGTAGTGAATGCCTTTGGTCTGCACCTGCAGAAGTGAGAAACATGCAGAAAAACAACTATCACATTATCAACTGTCTCGATTGTAAGCTCAAAGCCCACAATCATGCTAACTTAATATTTTCTCTTTGAAACATTTGAATTCTACAACCTACATATAATCCAATAAATGTAATATTTAATAATGAATTAAGCTATATTGCACTGTACTCTTATAGGTTATTTCAATGAAGGGGTTTGGCCCAAGGCGGCTAGACAAGGCCTAATTTTAACCAAAAACTACAACTGCTCACAATTTAGAAAGAAAGCATTAAATACACATATGATTTATTCTCACTAATCCTTGACACATGCACTACATTAAATGCATTTTAGGTCACCGCCTTCCAATCTAAACCTATAAAAGATTAATATCAGCAATCAAGATGTTTCTGAAAAGAAAAAACATTAATATTCACACAGATATTTTTCTAAACACACAATAGATGCACCTTCTATACCATTGGTGCACCACATCTCATTAGTATTATTGCGTCACATAAGTACAGAAGGACAAATGTAAATATATATATGGCCTAGCAAAATATAAAAGGATGAGGTCAGTCCATTCCACACATCGTACCAGTTAGATCCCGGTAACCACAGGGGCTGAAAGAGCCTTCACATTTGTAATCCTCATCCCCCTTTAGATCTTACAGGCTTTTGCATCTGTGGCCCCTGCCAATCGGTGAGGGATGCCAGCAAAGTATCAGGATAAGTAAAGATTTAGAAGTAAGGTACACCTTTCAGCTCTGATAGTGTAACAGTTTTCCCTGTGAGTCAAGTATGTGGGTGCTAGGACTGGACTGGGAACTCAAAGCAGCCCTGGCAATTTTGTCAGACCACCCCTTTATGCTGCTTAGCGAGCGAGCGCAGCGAGCGAAGGTGACTACTACAAGGAGGGTTTGGGGGTGTTCTCCCCCAAAGAAAAGTAGGGGAAAACGGCAAAAATAGTGGGGGGCATATTTTCAAGGACCGGTGTAAAAATTATCGCTGTTTTATCGTCAGGAAACTGCTGATAAAACGGCAATAATGGGCTTGATAATATGCTCTTGTTAATTCCCGTAGAAGCCCATGTTAACACCAGAACATGGGCTTCTATGGAAATTAACAAGAGCGAATTATCAAGCCCATTATTGCCGTTTCATCAGCAGTTTCCTGCCGATAAAACGGCGACAATTTTAATACCGGTCCTTGATAATATGCCCCTACATTCTTACAACACATTTTTTCATTATATATTCAATAGTATTTGCTTTAAAAGCATAGTAAATGATGGGCTTTCAGTGAAGCAGAATACAACAATCTTTGTTGGGACTCTTCAATTCCCTCACTAGCACCCTCCAACAGTGCCACTCATCTCTCCATAGCCCCTCTCTCACATGTATTTTATTTGTTTTAGAGCACCTCTCATTCCAGATTATGGCGTCTGAGCACTTTATATCAAACACACATAGAGAAAATGGATACTACTTGTTTAAGTCAGTATACAGAAAATATTACATGGGACAAAAGGCACTATGAGGTGTAGGCATATTTTAGGAGTGTGAGTAGGATTGGTGGGGTTTGCTGTTCAGAAACAATTGAGTATTAGATGCAAGGTATTCTCTTAATGGACTGATTGTTGTTCTATGGAGTGATGTGTTGGATTATGGTTATGTTGTGTCTATAGGGAATGTACTGTTATGTTGAGTGGTGATTTGTTATAATAATGTGGGTAGATGAGGACTGATACAGTGTTTTGTTGCAGTTCTGGGTGCTGCAATGTGTTCTGAGTTAGAGGGGTCCAATATGCAGTATTGTGTGGATGTTTGGTATGGTATGGCAATTGGAGCTGGTTAACGTGTGTGAAATAAATTCACGTGACTAGTATATTGTGAAAATCATGTCACTGTGATTGGTATGAGGTGATATAAGGGAATAAATATTTGGGAGAGTAAGGGATGTGAAGATGGAGAAAAAGAGGGTGAGGAAAAGAGAGGAGAGGAGTAAGGAGAGAGAGAGACAGAGGTCAGAAGGGAGATCAGAAGGGAGACCAAAGAAAGCAAGGAGGCAAAGTGAGGAAGAAATAAAAGGAGAAAAAGTGGAGAGGAAATTGAAATGGAAAGAAGCAAATGGAGAGTTGAGAGGAGAAGCAGTAGGAGAAAAGAGCTGGAGAAATAAGAGAGGGAATAGTACTAATTTAAGAAAAGGTGAAAAGGAGGAGAGGAGAGGAGAGAAAAGGAGAAGAGAGGAGGGGAGGGGAGGGGGGAAGGAGAGTAGAGGAGAGACTTCGATTTTCACTATACATTTTCAGTTGCTCATCTCATTAATACAATCTAACGTAGCAACCTATCAACCTCACAATTTAACGTAGCATCCATGTTAACTACTCTACAAGGGTACTTTATATATGCTCAGCTCCCTCTTGCACTCATTGCAACCAATGAAGTTGCCTTTAAGTGTGTCACAGAAAGTGCCATCATGTGTTTTCAAAAGTAAAGCAAAGGGATATCACTGGTGTAGGAAAGTTGGATCTGCTTCTCATGGTTACCCCACTTTTTTGCTTGATGTCTCACTGTTTTTGACTAGTCTGGCTGGGATCCTTCTAATCAGGAACCCAGCCTATCTGCTTGCTCCCTTAAACAGACATACATGTACTTTATGACACTCTAGATTGGATACCAGGGACCCTTATCAGTCCCTAGTATATGGTACACGATGTACCCAGGGCATAGAAACCCCAGAGTCCTCCCATGGGCTGAAGCATGGATTATGCCACCCATGAGAAGCCAGGCAAAATGAACTTTAGGTCTGCTACTGCAGCCTGTGTAAGATGGTGCTTGCACCACTTACTTTAGATATAAGTTAACAATATCTAATGGTCACTACACTTAAAACGTATGTCACCCAGTAGCAGGCCTTATCGCTCCTGAGAGCAGAGTGCTGTGGTTTAGGTGAGAGGGTGCCCCTGCATGAGCAGAGGCCCTGTTCAACCTTCGGAGACCATTCTCCCATGTTGTCTGTGAATCAGCCAGACATATAGGTAGAGGTACATTATAACCTTGCAGTAAATGCTATGTCGAAAATGGCTGCATAGAAACATATTGTGTTTGTTATCAAACACCTTGGAATCATACCTCCACATAAGTAACTGGTGTGGGAGGTATGATTCCACCCTTCTGAAGTGAGCTTCATGGGGTCTCCAGTCTACCCGGTGCCAGCATTCTCGACCCAGACAGCACAAAATGGATGCTGCCAGCCAGAGACACATTTCTGGCCTCCTACTGCTGAGCCAAGCTCGAGCAGAGGAAGGCAGCAAAATAGGCATCCTATCACAGGGAGGTGTGACCACCTTTCCAGACAGGGTTTAGTGTACTGGGGCTGGGTGGATGCACTCTGAGAGTGCCTGAAAGTCTGCACTGGAGGCACATTTTGGTGTCCCTGTGCATTGTCCAGCTCAAACCAGTTCTGGGAGCCATTTGCTCGAGCTCTGGTGCGAAACTGGACAAAGGACATGGGTGTAGCCACCCCTGTGTCATGCCTCACCCCTAGGAGTGTTCCCTGAATCTGTCCAACCCTCTCCTGTGGGTATACAATAGGTTACCTGGCTACAGGACATTAGATTTTAGGTGGACAAGATTCTACAAAGAAGAAACACCTGGACACCTGGACTTTGCTGGACCTCGACTGGGCTTGAGTTTGTCCCTCTTTCTGTCCAAAGCTTAGTTTGTGCCATGACTCCTGTTAGAAATGGGATCCCTGGCTGGCAAGGGCTTGCACCAAAGTCAGTCAGAGACCACCACTCCCAAGTCAGGGCAAGGGAGTTACACGCCAAGATAACCCCTGCTCACCCTCTAGGTAACGTGGCACGAGCAGTAAGGCTAATCTTGGAGGCTATGTAGGTTAAGTGTTTGCGAAGCACCCAGCAACAACAACCCAGGCCCACCACAAAGGAAACTCCACACAAGGTTATATATAAAAATAGCCTTTGTATTATACCAAAACACTTTAGATAAAACACACACTTTACAATGTGCCACAGGCACGGGCAGAATTTACAGGGGATATGTACAAGACAGGGCCACATGGACCACTGTCAGGAATCAGCACTTTTAGAACTTAGCACTTGGTAGAATTAGCACTTAGAATATAGAATATAAATCACTGTAGCACAAAATAGAACATAAGGCACACACACAGTAATCACTGGTAACAGGTAAGCACCACCTACGCAATCCTAACCACCTTAGGAACAGGTTACGCAGGGAACCAGGACCTCACTAGCAACACCTGTACTAGGAGAAAAACAACCACCTAAGTATCACAATACCTGTAGGGGTATAAGCACATTACACATGCTGCATCACAACACATTCAGAGGTGTAGGGAAGGAAAACACATGATGCAGAACCTACATTCAGCGGTGTAAAAACATGGCACATGACACATAAAAACACATTCAGAGGTGCAGCAAAAGAACAATTGCGCCAAACTCACATAAGTCACCACCTGTGATTGTCCCTAGGCCAACTGGCCTTGTTGGGGCTAGGACGCCCTGTGTCCCAGTGTCAGGGGGGCCTAAACGTGGCAGCTGCCCACGAAGTGCTGGGCAGCTGTGTGAGACAAGGCTGGGGCCTACACTGGAGCCTCGCAGGCTCTGCCCAACCAACTGTCCCCTTGGAGCCTCGCTGGGCTCTTCAACAACTGTGGGGCCCTGGAGCCTCTTGGGCTCTAAAAGTTAATTGTGGCGCCTGAGCCCCTCGTGGGCTCCCAAGGACAACTGTGGCATCTTTCTGTGGGAGTCCCCCCTCTGGGGACTCAAAAACAGCGGAGTGCCCCGGGGCCCTCGTGGGCTCTAAAACAAATGTGGCGCTGTGAGCCTCTCTGGGCTCTCAAGACAAATGGAGACTTCTTGGGCCCCTCGGGGCTCCCTGAGACCAGCGGGGTCCCTCCCGGGGGACCCGTGACCAATGCAGCACCGCCTGGAGCCTCTCAGGGCTCCTCAACACATGGGGCACCGAGCCTCTCGGGGCTCTGACAACAAATGGCCCCGCCTGCTGGAGTCCCCCTCCTGGGGACTTGAAGAGGTAATGGTGCGGTTTGAGCCTCTCGGGGCTCTGAGGACAGCCTGCGGTGGAGCCTCGAGGGAGCGGCCCGCTATCCAGTGGGGCCGCTCCAGGGACAGCAGAAACCCACCCGAGGCCCTCTCCTTACCGGGCTCTTCCGGGGGGGGGCACAGCACCCTCCTCTGCTGGTGGCCGGGGCTCTCTTTCTTCCCCAGACAAAGTGGGCACTCCTGACACGGCAGCTTCCAGAGGAGGCGGGTGGGCTCCCGGCCACTTCCTGTGGTCCCGAAGTCCTGCCCCCGGCCTGCCTGACTTCCGGTTCGGGCGCTGGGCGGAGGGGACAATCTCTGCGCAATCCGGGGGCTCCCGACGTGAGAAAATAAGAAAGAGAGGTTGGGCACTCTCTAAGAGGGCGGCAATGTCCCTTTCAGGGTTGGCACCTGCAAGGGGGGCTTTAAAATTGGCAAAATAGCGGAGCGGGCTCCCACGCCGCTCCTCACGCAAAATGCAGGCCAAAGAAATGCCGGGTGGGCACCGGCCAAAGCACACGAAGTGCTCCCAAGCGCTACGGACAGGTACAGCACTACCAGGCGCCTCAAAGCAGGAATCAAGCGCTCCCAGCGCTCAAGGGAACAAAAAGTCCAGAAAAGATCTTCAGGTGGGCAAGGGGGCAAGGCTGGGCCCAGAGCCAGCTCACTGGGTCTCCAGGCAGGGAGACAATCCAAGCGGCGGTCCTCCTGTCCCCAGCAACAGCAGCAGCCCCCTCAGGATCCTGGCAGAGAACAACTTCTATGGGGAGACAGCCCCTTTTTATACCAATAAATCCTTTGTCTTACTTCAGGGTGAGGGGAGAAACCAGTCACAGATGGATTTGGAGCACCCTTGATGTGCTCAGCCCCTCACTCTATTCACTGGCAGGGCTAGGGTCATCAGTCGCACCACAGGGGGTGGAGCCAGCATTGTGTGGGGAAAGCCCAGCCCTATTCAGGACCCAGGTGCACTCCTCCCCAGCCATCAGCATGCTAATCTCACACTCACCACCGGGCAGACCCATCATGACTCATGGAGCCTGGCTTCCCAGCCAGCCCCAGCCAATCCCACGCCAGACACATTTTACACTAATATGCCAACTCCTAGAAGTGGCACTTCTGCACAAGACACAATCATGCCACATACATCATTGCGAAGCATTCAAGCGCACGAGTTTGGCCATACCAAACTCGAGCATGCACACCCCACGCATCAGGAACTACCAGGGACACATACATTCCCCATGCATTCCTATGGGAGGGCAGGCCAACCTTACTCCACGGACTCAGAGTGCGCACGCACTTTCCACTGGGACACAGTGAAAGTGCGCAGAAACCAAAAATCACTACCTCCAATTCACATTCACAAAGCAAAAAGTTTAGGGGTGAACCTGCCAGAAGGGCCAAGCCCAAGAACTCCATACAGGCTCTGTGCAGGACCTGAGGGGCACTTGAGACAACAGAAGAATCTCCCTTGGAGTGAAGAAGTCACTCCCCTGCTTTGTAGACTCCTAAATCGCAACTGACCGGTGGCTGCTCCTGAGCTCCCGTGGACTTTGAAGATTTCACCAACACAGGAGGTGAGTTGCTGAAAGTCCCTGGGGTTGAGTTGCCCTCCCACTGTGTTTGAGGCCAGTATCCCTCGTGGGGGCTGCATAACAAGAACCCCTGTGCACTGTGTCCATTTGCAAGTGCATATGCTTGTTGGCAATTCCTGAGCTTGTGCATTGAACCCCGTGTGGTCCTAACCCGGTGCAGTATTTGCACCAAAGAACTCTGGCCTCCTCACACCATGTGCACCATGGGCTGGTGTGTTGCAATCTTGCTTGAGGTCTCCTCTCGACTCCTGGTCCTTTGGCCTGTGGATCCCCATGAGGGTCATCTCAATTGTTCTTGGGATTTCCTGGTTGCTCCAGATGTGTCCTAACTCTCCATTGCCTGGACCTTCCTGGTTGACACTCTAACCTGTTTGTCATCCTGCATGGATTGCTGTTGCCAAGGCTTGTTGGTACTCCCGCCGAACACTCACCCCTCAGCACTCAACATCCTTCAAGGGAATGCTCACCTCCAGTTCCTTGTTGTCCTCAACACCTCTGGGACCTCGTGGCTGCAGAGTCAAGTATCCCCTCTTTGCACCTGAAGCACCAGACATCGGTGGGCATTTGTCTACCTAGCCTCAGGTCACTCTGAAGTGACCCAGACACTGTCCCCTCTGCTTTCAGGTTCCATCCATATAGAATCCAGGCTTGGATTCCACCGGACCCTTTTCACCTTCACGGCAGCAGTGCTGCTTCACTTCATTCCATAGAGTATGATGAGAGTTTCCAACGCCACTGCAGACCTCTGCACCCAGCTTCCGTGGGATAGGTAAATCCGATACTATTATATCTATGGGTAGGGTGGCTCTTTAAACTCTTAGGTTCCAAAGGGTTTGCTCAAAGTCCTCCTAAAAGGGTCCTTAAACTTTAACTTTGCAACAGCGACTTTCCCATAGCGTTGTACGGAGTACGCAGTCGTGGTTCCTCACTGCACCCTTCCTCCGTGGGTCTGCTGTGCCCTCACCTTGGGTGGTTTCTTGGGGTCCCAGTGATTCTACGTGCACTAGGCACTGTGCCTAGTCAAGTCATGATTGTTATACCACTATTTTAGTATATGGTTCCGTCTCCCCCTGGAGCCCGCTGTGTATTGTGCTACTTACAACTGTTCTATTGATCCAGTATTGTGTGCTTTGTAGTCTAACCTCGTGTAGAGGATAGTAGAACGTTTTATATTAATGCATATGTATTTTTACATAACAACTTTGTGGTTCTCTTTCATTCATTATTCAGGAGGTGTTATTCTGGTAAAACAAGCTGCTTAAACATGACAACTTGGTAGTCTGTTCTGACCTACACATGGTGACCCTCCGGCGGAGTTGAAAAGACCAAGAGACCCAAGTGAACCACCTTCAGTTCCCTGCAATTTGAAGAACAAGATATCAGAACCCTGGAACATTTGCCCCGGACCGGTGGCTCTCCCATGGTAGCACCTCAACCCAGCAGACTGGCATCCGACGTCACCCATTGAGAAGAAACCACAGAAACTGGAGAGGTTCACCTTATTCAACCACCACTCCGGATCCTCCCTGGCCTGGGAAGTCACCGGCACCCCTTGAATGAAATCCTGACCATAAGGGAGCCAGTGGGACAAAATATGGTACTCAACAGTGTACATAGGCAGGCGGTCCAAGGGAACCACCTACAAGGAAGTGGACATCAGACCCTGCACCCTCAACCAATGACTCACAGGAGTAAAGGGCATGGACAACAAAGCATGAATCTCCAACATCAATATCAATTTTCAGACTTGAGGCAGATACACCATTCACAACAGAGTCATGAATCGAGCTCCAATATACGTTAGATCCAGAGTCAGAACAAAGAAAGACTTCCTTAAAATCACCAGAAATCCATTGACGCCCAGTTCCTGGCAAAACGTCCTGGACATGACGCTCCGCCTTAGAAAAAGAAGAGGCAGAAATCAAAAGATCATTCAGGTGAGGGAAAACCTTAATCCCCCTCCCATGCAACAGCAAAATCAGAGGAGCCAGTACTTTAGTAAAATCGTGAGGAGAGGAACACAGACCAAAAGACAATAAGAGTATAAACCTCTGGGACTCCCGATGGACTGGGACATGGAGATACGCATCCTGCAGGTTGAAGGAAGCCAGAAAATCCCCTTGATTGATTAAGGAAAGAATCAGTTGCAGGGACATCATTTAGAATCTGACGATGGGAATAAACCAATTTAACCATTTCTGATCCAACATGGGTCTGAGGTCTCCGGTATGCCTCTCGACTAGAAAAAGAATGGAATAAACACAGAGCCCCACCTGCACTGGGGGCACTGGAACCATGGCACCCATTTTAATGAGATGCAGAACTCCGGCCAGGAGTGCCTTCCTTCTCAACCCATCCCAGGGACAAGGTGTGATTAAAAAATTGTCAGGGGGGTTTCACTGAAAAACCAATGCGGAAACCTTCCAACACCACTTGAAGTACCCACTGATCCGAAATGGAGCACCTCCATTTGTCTACAAAGAGAGAAAGGCGTCCTTCAACCTGAACCCTACCTGTATTTTACCCTGTTGTATTTATGTATGTATTCTTACATGTCACAGCAACAAACAATGCTATTACAGTATTATTTTATACTACTGTTTACGCTGTACGCATTATACTTTGCATTCTGTCTAATGATTGTAGCAGTTCACCTCTCTTGCATGAGAAAGAAGACTGTTCAATAAACCCCTTTTTACTGAAACGCCCGTCTCTCTATTTCTATACAACTCTGTAGAAACGAAGCATGCACAATTGACTGAGTAAAATAGTTATCTATTGTTTTCAAGACTCTGAAGATATGTTTTGGTTCCTGGGTAAACAAAGTTGTCATGTTTATGCGGTTGTCAGAAACGAATCCCTTCTTGTGTATTCATGAAAGTTTCTAGTGACCTTTGAGCTAGCTCGCACTCACAATTAAGTTTAGTATACTCGATAGAGACATACTGATCTCAGTCCTATGTCAAATCTATAGTGTATATTATTCCAATGCGCAGAGCCTATTGGGAATATAGGAACTACACTACAGTACCAGGATCTATCCTCGATTTCTTTGAAGAAGGAACAGCCTCACTGTCATTAAAGGCAACAGCTACAGCAGCCTGGATCATCTGCTGAATAATAGCCAGTGAAGCGAGAGGTTCTGATGGTACAACCTCCTCCACATTGTGGTATTGTTCCAGAGCCTTTCCCCCTGACTCCATATCAGCGCACAGCACCTCAGCAAGAACAGCCAAACATAACCACATACTAATCTAACACACGCCGTTTAAAAAATGTCACGGTTGGTATAGAAAGCGTGCATGCCACAAAGACAACAAGAAAAATCTGACTAGGACCGCCAGTGAATGGGTACCGGCGCTGTCGATATCCACGCCCCCATGCACCCCACCAGAAGACGAGGAGCGGAGACGCGATCATGCCCGCCAATTGAAAACACGATGGTGGGCATCCCATCGAGGGTCCTACCCCTAAATAATTAGGTAAAATAGAAGCAGGAAGGGGAAAGGCCAAAGGAACCCAGACATGGGAAGAGACAGGGAGGACAGGTCCCAGGCAAAATGCCAGGGACCGATACCGCGCATCACTGGCAAGTCTGCTCAGGCAGAGCAAGACTGGCACAGCGCGGTACCGGATCAGCACAGTATGTTATCGGAATAAACCAAAGGCAGAAAACTCATAGAGGTTGTCTCAGCATGCCCAACACACATCGACCCCTGGGGATACCAGTGTTTGCTACAGCAGGACCTTGATCCCTACTTACGACAAAGATGGAAAACAGCACTCTGAGCAGTCCAGAAACAAAACAGGGGTGGTAGATGTGTGTGCTTTATCCTTTTATCCTATTGGTGGAGGATTGGTGGAGGACGGTGGGGGCCATATTGGAGGGGCCATATTGGAGGGATGGGAGAGTAGTAGGCTAACTGATATTGCTTAGAGTTTCTGTGGGTGCATAATGCTCTTGTGTTAATTACTCGGGCTATGAAGACGGACGAGGAGGTAATGGGTGTGAGCGAGTGACTGAGTGAGTGAGAATGTGGTGTTATGCTTGCTAGTCAGCCGTTGTCCCTGACATACTGAAGGTAACTCTGTTAAATATGCTTCATACTAGCATGCTGATTACATCCAGCAGAACGTACCAGTATTTTTCACAGATGTATGTCAAGCTGACAATTGCCTCTAATATGCGAGCTACAGCATTTTTTCCTTGGCATAAGGGGCACCCATAGCAAAATGCTGGTGCTAGCTCATTGAAGATAGCTTTGGCATGAGAGAGGAAACCCCCTACATATGGGAGGAACCAGGTTAAAGCCAGCTCATGCAAAGATGTACAAAGCCCTGGGCCTAGTACGCGCCGCAATAAAATACAAGATAATAAATCGCATGCCGGTGGTCCTAGGAGTTAGCTTGTTATTTCTTTTCTCTTGGATGACCTTCTATCCAGCACCACGAGTTAACAACAGCGTCAATGTAATAGGTGTCTTTTTGCATTTTTCCTACATCTCATACTGTACCAAGGGGAGAAAAAACCTGCGAAAAGACAAATCTTTACATGACACATTATTGGTCTTTTAGTTAATTACGTTAAGTACTAAGGCATTCCAGTAATTATTTCATGTTCAACTTGTAACCTTCATTAACCTCTGTTTGAAACAGGTTGAACAATCCATGTTTTTGTTTAAACAAGGCAGGGGTAAGATTATACAACAGATCCTGGGATGCTAAGTAATGTAATTCATATTTCACTTAGTGACACTTTTAATTTACCATGGTTTAAAGAGTAAGATAAAAAATCATTCGCGGCAAGTGATGATTATTATCGTACATTTATGAAATAATTTAAGAAGGGAGGGTCTCATGCAATAACTTACACCCAAACTCAATATTGTCACATCCATTTGAAAACTATGCGTAAAGGACCGTCATGCGTGTAAACTGAGGACCACTTTAGTTATGACCTTGAGACCCATGTGTGCTCTCCCTAGCGATCTTTTTTGACTCCTTCATAAGAGTCTGGGTGTATGAATGTGAAACATGCATGTAGGACAGGTGTGCGTGGTCTGATACATCTTAAGGGGCAGATTTATGATAACTGGGGCATCCCCAGGGATACGCCAGTTATTTTGCGCCGCTGCTCAGCCACCCATGGTGCGCTGCATTTACAATGCGGCGCACCTTTGGGCAAAAATGGCACAGATGCGTGACGCATCTGTGCCGTAAAAGTGACGCATTGCTGGAGTTGCGTCGCAAGCGCCACGCAGCTCCAGCAAGGCTCGGCGGTGCCCCATCTTTACAATGCTGCGTCAAGACCTACGCCTGCTTCAAGCAGGTGCAGGGTTTTGATGCAGCATTGGCCTGAAAGTGACTGAGTGAAATCTTATAGATTTCACTCAGCCACTTTTGCGAGGCGCACCTGCCCCGGAATGAGGTTCCGTGACGATTTGAACCCGTGTTTTCAACATTGTCGTAAATACATAATTTTGGTATCAGTGAACCGCAAATGATCCATTTAGCATATCCTGATGTTTTCGCTATGTTACGAGCAAGAGTACTTCTGTTACAAACACATTTCTGATCTACCCATGGCATCCATCTTAGATCACGGCAGCCATTTTGTATTCCTTGCCCTCACATAGTCAATGGACACGTAATGACCTCTGATTACTTCATTTCAATTAAGGACACGTAGGCTTTGGCCGGCGATTCACCTCTCTAGTGACCCGTGCACCTTAAGACAGAAAACGCCATGGCTGCATGATTCGAGAAAAACTGCCTCCTCTGCCTGAGGCCAGTCCTGCTATACTGGTTCTCGTGTTCGTTAGCCTGATCATGATTAGGCGGCCGAAGCTGGTAGCCTTGCCCATTTACGACCCACAAATATCTCTTATCCTGCTTTTCTATCTTCTGCACCTGGCTCAGCTCCTTTCCTTCTGGGCCTTTATTAGGGGGAGGTAACGAAATTTACGATGAGGCGGTCCGGCTCTTGAATGAAAAGTTGACATGGGATTATGATGGAATAGTGGGAACCCCTCGTTCGTAATGTTTTGACATCAGATATTGTTGACGATTCCTGTACTACACCAAATATTTATTGTTTAGGACACAAAGGTTTAGGAATGTACTAACATGTAAAGAATTTGCCCGAAGCCTAATATTTAGTATATAAGGAGCAACCCTCTTTGTACAAATCGAACAGGCTCCTAGATACTGCCCGTGTGTAGTTTCTGTGACTTCTGTGTCCCTGCAGTAATAAACCTTTGGTCTTTGACGCCACCATCAAGAAGCCCGTGTTTCTGTTTATTTGTGCACCGAGACAGGTAGAACTCAGGGGTCTTCGGGTGTTATCCCTGACACCTCTGGACGGAACCAAAAAGTCCAGAACTCCAATTGGCGCCCAATGTGGGGCGACGTCATTCGGTACCGGTCCAAAAGCCTGAAGAGTTCGAGAAGCTTCGTGTGAAGATTCCTGAGGGAGGCGCCCCACTTCATCGATCCCGGCATATCGCAAAAGTGGCCCGACGTTCTCTTCCACGAGGGTTCCCGTTCAGGACGGCTGCAGTGGTCCGTTGCCTTGACCGTCCCCCTGTCTTGGACCCGAGGTGCAGTCCTTAGTACGGCGAGACGTGACGGGTTTCTCTTTGGTGACGTCTTCAGTGCCTCAGTTAAGTATTAAGTGGTTGCTAGTTGGTTACTCCGTAAGGGTTGCTCCTGTTTGGATAATCCTTTCCAGTTCTTGGTTTGGTTTGGTTTCGTAAGATTATCACTGGTTGTTCTGGTTACGATAATCATTTGGTTTAGTTTGGGTATCAATACATTTGTTCGCTTTGGTAGGCCTAAGTTCTTGGTTCGAGTGCACATTTTTGTTTGTGTTTTCGTTTGTTCTGTGTTCCGGATTATAAAATGGTAAGTCGGAAGAATTGTATGTTGTCGTGTTTTGGTTGCAACAGTGATTCCCGGTTGGAGGACTCATGTTTGGTTCCTCCGATCGGAACTCCTCTTTATGAGTTGTATTGTAAGTTTGGCGTGGGTCCTATATCTTATAATGAGGTATGGATCCGATATACAGAGAAAGACGGTGTCCTTAGTTGGCCACTACATGGTAGTTTTGAACCTGAAGTCCTTGATAATTTGGAAGTGAGATTGTTTAAGAAGAAAGCCCGGCCGGCAATGTTTGATTCTTTCCGTTACTGGCGAAAAGAATCTAAACAGAGAGAAATTAAGAAGTTGAAGAAAGAACAGAAAGAGCAAGAGTTGACTTTAGAACAGTCTGCTAAGCAGCTGCAACTCAACGAGTCTGAGAAAGCCATGGAAGTAGCTACTAGAGAGCGTAATTTAGCGATAGACAAGTGCTATCCTGCCTTGCCATCGAGTACAGCTAAGATAGTAGAGGACCCCGAAAATGATCCTCTGTTGTCTTACTTGTTAAGGTCACCCCCACCGTATGCACAGGGTGCTACGGCTCCACCTTTACCGAATGTTCAATTACCGGTTGCTGGACAACCTGGTATTCCTGCTCCTGCCCCCCTGAACCAAATTCCTGTACCTCCTGTGGTCAATGTTAATGTTCCTTCGGCACCCCCTCTTCCAGGGTTGCTGGCTTCTTTGCCTATACCTGCATCACTTATGCCTGTTGTTTCACAGACTACTTTGCCTACTACTCCTACTGTTTCTGTTTCTTCTGTTCCGACTACTGCTCTATTTACGGCTTCTGCTAGTATTATGACTCCACTTTCTGTTCGTCGGAGAATCACTGATTCTGTCTCTAATATTCTGTCTCCTCTCTATAAAACTTTAATTAAGACTCCGGCCTCTGACTCTGTACAGAGACGTAGTCAGCTTCCGAGTACTGAAGAACGGGGAATATTGGATTCCACAGCTCTTAGATGGATTTCAAAAAGTAGGAGATATAGTACTAAAGATGTATTAGATACATTTATGCAATGGAATGAACCGACACAACGATATGTGTTCGATGAGATGTGCTCCCTTTTACGTGATGAGTTGGAAGAAAATGACACTGAATTAAATCTAGAAGAATTAATTAATGTTCAGAAAGAGTTTGCTGCTGGTATGATAGTTGGTCAAAATATTAAAGAAGCGATGGAACTGATTTTAAGCTATAGGAATGATCCATCCCTTCGTTCACCGAGAGAGTTAGAGAAACATAGTGCGATGCAAAATCGCCAATATCCAATGAGGGAGGTTCCTCCAATTTGGCGCGAAGCTGTGCCAGCTAATGCAAATCTTGGTATTGCAGCCGCTCCGGCCCAATTCCAGAGAGTGTGGATACACATTCCGTGGAAGCGAGCCAAAGTGTTGGCAGTGAAACAGGCCTTGCCAGATCCGCGTAAAAATCCTGCCGGATACTATAAAGAGTTAGCGTGAAGTAGTGTGGCTCACTGGTTAGAGGCAGCAGACCCGAGAGCAGAGGACGGCATGGGACCAGGGTTCGATTCCCGGCGTGGCAGGTTTCTGGACCAGGGTCAGCGGACTCGATAAATCTCTCGCCTCGGTGCCCACTCTGATCAGCGATCACACTCGGCAACTCTGGGCATTAGCTTGCCTCATCTTCACTAACGGCCCCACCAGACCGCTGGGGATGCCTGGCCTCACCCTGGAGATACCCATTAAGGGACCATCTCTCAGGGAAGCCAGGAAGGGTTTCGCAGCGGTCGAAGCGCCTTGGGACCCTACGGGTAAGTAGTGCGCTATATAAATGCCAATACATTTACATTTACATTTACCGCAGACAGTTGAAGCTTGCGTGATGAATTTAGCGGACATTGACATGTTATTCGGGAATGTAGTTCCGCAACCAATTTGGGCTAAAATTCGTAGAGAGAATCATCCCGTTGCCCTAGGTGGTGATTGGGCAGCTATAATTGCGGCAGATGGTCAACAAATAGGTGGTTCCAAACCCGAACCTCTAATTGCTGATCTTCCTGGGAGAATAATTGAATTGATGAAGACTCTGATGCCAGCATTGCGCGTTAACTGGGACAAGTTGTCCGCATGCAGGCAGAAGAAAGACGAAAGTGTCTCCGACTTTTTCACAAGGTTCGAAGAGACTTTTTTAGATCACAGTGGTCAGGATATGAGCACAGAAGGAGGACAGAGACTGTTTGTCGATAAATTTGTACACAATCTGCTACCAGAACTCAGTAATAAATTGAAAGATTCTGAAAGTGCGTGGGCTGTCTCGACAACTGCGCAAATACTTGCAACTGCACAGTATTATGAAAATAGGGATAAAGAGGAGAAGGAAAAGTCAGATAAGAAAACGAAAGACTTAAAAACTAAAGTTCTTTTGCAGCAAGCATATCCGCCTCGCACAAATCAGACTAATACACAGCAGGGGTCATATCAAAGGACAGATTATAGTTCGCCGAGGCCGCAATATCAGTGGAATCAGTGTGCGTACTGTAAGAAAGAAGGTCATTATAAGAATGACTGTCCAGTCCTAGCGCAGAATAATGCTGCAGCAGCTCAGAGAGGTCGTGGTGGTTCCATGCAAAATTCTAGAGGTCGAGGACGAGGTGCTATGCCTCCACAAACGAATGATCGCCCTTCTAATCACTTTGATCAGCGAAATGGACAGTCTGCCCAACAAAATAGATCTCAACAGTATCATGTTGAAGACTATTGTGAAGTTGATGAGGGATTTCAACAAAATGAATACTAGGACAGCCATGGACAAAGAGAGGGAGTAGTATCAGTTCCAGTGGATCAGAGTGGGCCTTATGTCGCAGTAGCAACATCAGGTGTAGTCGAACCGTTTCTGTTGGATACTGGTGCAGCAAAAAGTTCTATCATTCATGCGAAACTCCCTGGCGCACCTTTGTCCGGCTTAACAAATGTTTCAGTAGGTTTTTCAGGCGCCCCTGTTTACAACCCCGTATCTGGTCCCTTGTCTATTTCTGTTGGACCGCGTCAATTGAAAGCACCCTTAATTTTGACAACCGGTTGTAATGAAAATCTGCTTGGTTTAGACTTGTTAAAACGCCTGTAAGCGACATTGTACTGTTCTCCGTCAGGAGTACAGCTTACATTGGGTAAAAGAACCACCTCTCCGATGTACTTGTCAATGGATGCGCTCCCGCCGGAGCTGCGTTCACTCCCTGATACTCTTTGGGCGACTGGTCCTAACGATGTAGGCCTTTTGGAAATTCCACCATATGTAGTCACTTTGAAAGCAAATGTCAAATTTCCACGAATTCCACAATACAAAATTTCTAATGAAGGTGAACGTGCACTTTTATTGATTGTGCAAGATTTGATTAAGAAAGGCGTGGTTGAAGAAACTAGAGGAAATGTTTGTAACAGTCCCGTATTACCAATTTTGAAACGTACTGATCCTTCAAAGCCTCCAGTGTATAGGTTTGTAATCGATCTTAGAGAGGTTAATAAAATTGTGGTTCCGCAGTTTCCTGTGGTTCCAGACATTACTGCATTGTTAACATTGATTCCTGCTACAGCCACATGGTTTTCGGTTATCGACTTAAGAATGCCTTTTTCAGCATTCCGATAGCCGAAGAAAGCAGAGATATTTTCGGCTTCTCTCTAGGAGGTCGAAGCTTCAGGTTTAAACGTGCTCCACAAGGCTATTGTGAGAGTCCGTCCATCTACAGTCAGGCATTAAAAAGTCAGTTAGATTCCTTTGTACTTCCTCCTGGTTCTGCCCTAGTGCAATATGTCGATGATCTTCTAGTGGCTGCCGATGACAAGGAAACTTGCAAAGCAGCTACAATTTCCTTATTGCATCATCTGTCTAGTTTGAATCATAAGGTGTCACCTTCGAAAATGCAATACTGTTGCCAAGAAGTGACCTACCTAGGTCATCTCTTGTCAAAGGAGGGAAGGAAGTTGACCCCAGAGAGAATAAAAGCAATTACGCAGATGAATGTTCCTAGCACTCAGAGAGAAGTACGTGCCTTTTTAGGTATTACCTCATACTGTAGGCAGTGGATCCCAAATTTTTCTCTTTTGGCAAAACCATTGGTAGCTTTGACTGGGAAAAATGTTCCGAGTCCGGTGCCGTGGTCTGCTGAATGTCAACAGAGTTTTTCTGAGTTACGAAATGCACTATGTTCAGCTCCTGTATTGGGTACACCCGATTACAGTAAGCCATTCACGCTCTATGTTCACGAGAGAGAAGGTTGCGCATTGAGTGTTCTGACACAGAGATTTGGTGATAAACAACGCCCTTGTGCGTATTTTTCATCAACATTAGATCCGGTAGCTAGAGCGTTGCCTAGTTGTTTGAGAGCTACAGCGGCAGCTGCAGCTTCCATTCGACAGTCTGCTGGTTTGGTGATGAACAACATGCTAGTGGTCATGGTTCCACATGCCGTGGATACACTCATGAACCGAACCAAGACGCAACACCTTACCAGTGCTAGATTATCAGGCTATGAGTTGACACTGTTAGCAAGTCATATTCAGATTAAAAGATGCAATGTATTGAATCCAGCAACATTGTTGCCGACTAATCAGGAGTCGAGTGATTCTGAACCACATGATTGCTGTTTCAGAACCGAGGAAGAGACAAAAGGACGAATTGATTTAAAAGACACTCCGTTGTCAGATCCAGATGGCACGTTGTATGTTGACGGGTCGTGTTTTAAATTGGAGAATGGTGATGTGACTGCTGCTTACGCAGTAACGACTTTGAGTACGATTGTAGAGACTGCGAGAGTGAGTCAGAATTCTGCCCAGGCTGCAGAATTAATTGCACTAACGAGAGCGTGTGTTTTAGCCAAGGGAAAGAGAGTGAATGTGTTCACAGATAGTCAGTACGCGTTCGGCGTGGCCCATAGTTTTGGCCGTTTGTGGAAAGAAAGAGGTTTCATTACGTCCCATGGGACTAAGATTCAACATGGTCAACTAGTTAACGACTTGTTGGAATCTCTAACCTTGCCGACTGAAGTTGCGATTGTGAAATACAGTGCTCATAAAGCAATCACGGATGATGTTGGTCGTGGGAATGCTTTTGCTGATGAGACCGCTAAACAGACAGCTAGGAATATGATGAGTAGAATGTATGTTGCTACGTCTGCAAGATGGATTTCTGAGTCTGGAATGTGTGAGGACACAGTGGAAAGTGTGAGAGAAATTCAGAAAGAAGCGACTGAGGAGGAAAAGCTTGTATGGAAAGAGAGCACGGGTAAATTGGACTCGAGTGGATGTTGGATTGATTTGTCAGAACAACAGCGTTGGATGTTGCCTGATGCGTACGTGCTTGCAGTAGTAACGATGGCGCATGGAGCAGCGCACATCAGTTCTAAGGGGATTTGTAAGATGTTGGCTCCAGTTTGGAAGAATGATGGGATTAGTAAGTGTGCAGAGAGAGTGGTGAAAAATTGTATGGTATGCCTGATGCATAATCCTGGCAAGGGAATCCCCACACCCGCTGGTCACTTCGCTCCTCCTTCTTGCCCCTTTGAAGTGATTCAGTTAGACTTCATTCACATGGATCGTTGCAACAATCTAAAGTACGTCCTAGTGGTAGTCTGTGCTTTTTCCAGATGGATCGAAGCATATCCACTAAAGGACAACACTGCTTTGTCCACTGCCAAAATTCTTCTCAAGGAATACTTCCCCAGATACGGCATGCCACGGATTGTATGGTCAGATAATGGAAGTGAGTTTGTAGGGAAAGTTATGCAGAGTGTGTGTGCTGGCTTAGGGATCAAACAGAAGTTCCACAGTGCGAATCATCCCCAGTCTGCTGGTTTAGTTAAGGGTTACAATGGCACCCTCAAACTAAAACTTGCTAAAATACAAGCATCCAAAGGTTTGTCCTGGCCAGATGCACTACCTTTGGCTCTGCTATCCACAAGAGCGACCGTGCATTCTAGAGTAGGGCTTAGTCCATACGAAATAGTATTTGGTCGTCCTGCCAATGTTTGGGGAGTACCTATACCGAAGGTGTTTAAACAGCTGGAATACCCAATGTTGATTGATTATCTTTTCGACTTGACTGCTAAATTGAGTCTTATTCACCAACAGGTTTTCGATGCATTGCCAAAGCCACAGGAGAGTCCAGGTCATCAGCTGAAACCAGGTGACCAAGTGGTCATTCGTAATTTTGCCCGGACGAAAAATCTCCAACCCAGATTCGTTGGCCCCTTCCAGGTGTTATTGGCGACGAGAACTGCTATTCGTGTGGCCGGACGGAAGAACTGGATTCATAGAACACACGTCAAGCGTGTGCCTCTGCCGCTTCCTTATGATGACTGGGTGAAGAAAGGAATCGGTGCCTCTGAATCTGAACAAATCCCCAGGTTTATTCCTTTCAGCGATGCAGAACTAATCACTGACACAGCGAACTTTGACTCCCCTTCTGAAACTGTTCCTTTGAATTCTGAACATTTGCCCTCTGCATCAGAAGAAACTTTGCCATCTGCGAACCTGAACATTGCAACCCCTGCTGAAAATACACTGTTTCCAGATCAAACAGCTCCTGCAAAATTTAGATACAATTTACGATCTCCAAATATGGACAAATAAAGCAGGAAACTGCCTATTTTACACATTTTTGATAACATTGCCTCCAGCCAGGAAGTTTGCTAATACTTTGCATTGTCATGCTGTTTTAAAATTGCCTTGCCGTCTGGGTAGCCGTAGGGTCGTGGCTGTGTGCCTAGTTGAATCTGCGGGGGTCAGACACTAGGTCAATCTTTCTGTTAGTTCTGGGAACTCCCAGGGCTGATAGAGGCATTTTCATCTACGTACACATCATCAGTGGTCGCGAGCGGATTGTAGAAGATGGAGCTTCCTGAGCTGCAACGAGAGAATGCAATTTATGTTCGCAGAAATAGACTATAAATAGACTTTACAAAGTTCTTCACAGCAAATGCTTTCTAATGCAATGTGCAGTTACGTTTTTGATTGTTTTAATAACGTTGGTGGGTGGAATCGTCTTTGGTGCGCATTTAATTCTTACACCGGTAACAACTACAGTACCTCCCCTTGATCCTGTTTTTTCTACTATTGCTTCTATGCATTCTTTTCACTCGTTTCCTGAACACGAACAAGCTTGACGTTCAGAATTCATTAATAACACATTTTTACAGCTCTTGCATCAACACCAACTGGTAGTTAACACTACAGACTGCTGGGTGTGTGGCTTGATACCCCACACTATGGATAAAGGCATTCCCTACCTAGTCTTGCCTTTTAGCTATAATGGATCATTTCAGGCCTTTCAGACCATTTTCGCCTATGCCCTTGAGACCTATCCTCCGCGTCCACCACGTTCCACTAAATACAATTCTGCCAACAAAGCTTTAGTCCAGGGAATTATTGACATGATTAAAGACGTCAATAATACTCCATCTTACCCTAAAGATGAATTACGGGTATATTTGAGTTGGAATTCTACAGAGTATCGCCTTAGTTTGGGAGAAAGCAAGCGTAAAAGCTCCACTCCAGTCTGGGTCGTACCTCACCGAGGTCAAGTCTGTTTGCAGGGAAATGGGAAGAATCCGAGAGCTCAGCTAGGGAAGAGTGAGTGCGTTGAAACTTACGTGTATCCGTCCACCTCTTCCCCTGCCTTTCTTACTGCTAGGGGTACCTACTTCATCTGTCAAGACAGAGCGTATACATGGTTGCCTGCTGACTTTTCAGGTTCATGTTATATTGCTCGACTGTTGCCTCCCACGTACACTGCTTCTTCAGATTATCACAAGACCAGAGTAGCAAGAGGTGTTTTCAGCAAGGAAGATACCGCTGGTCAGGAAGCCGGAGACTTCTTCAAAGGTTTCCTTCCGTTCTGGGGGCCTATGGCCAATAGTAGAAATCTACGTCAGCTAACACGGGTAGTTGAATCTACTATTACGGAAACTGCTGGTGCCCTTAGTAACTTAACAGCTGAGCTTCAGGCGGATCGTCTGATGACGTTGCAGAACCGTATGGTTCTAGACGTAATCCTTGCAGATCGAGGTGGGGTATGCAGAATGATCCAATCAAGCTGCTGTGTTTTTATTCCCAATAATGTTCCAACTGTCTATGAGGCGATCTCAAAGCTACACAAGATTTCCGAGTCTATTCACGTAGACAAGGGGAACTGGTCCTTAATGGAGTGGCTTTGGACTCTGTTATCGGCGTGGGGATGGAAGGTTCTGATGGTCATTGGTGTCATCCTAGTATTCCTGTTCTCGTGCTGCCTTATTGTCCAATGTGGTCCCGCTTTGTGTAGTCTCTGTGCTGCAACCTGTTTCAGAAAACCACCTGCGTTTGGAGAAAAGGCGCGAGAAAGGATGATGATACAGCAACATGTCACTGACCTGATGAGCATAGAGTTAGACTCTGACATAGACTGAGTAATTGCCTATGTAAGGGCAAAAGGAGGGTCTGAGGTTCCGTGACGATTTGAACCCGTGTTTTCAACATTGTCGTAAATACATAATTTTGGTATCAGTGAACCGCAAATGATCCATTTAGCATATCCTGATGTTTTCGCTATGTTACGAGCAAGAGTACTTCTGTTACAAACACATTTCTGATCTACCCATGGCATCCATCTTAGATCACGGCAGCCATTTTGTATTCCTTGCCCTCACATAGTCAATGGACACGCAATGACCTCTGATTACTTCATTTCAATTAAGGACACGTAGGCTTTGGCCGGCGATTCACCTCTCTAGTGACCCGTGCACCTTAAGACAGAAAACGCCATGGCTGCATGATTCGACAAAAACTGCCTCCTCTGCCTGAGGCCAGTCCTGCTATACTGGTTCTCGTGTTCGTTGGCCTGATCATGATTAGGCGGCCGAAGCTGGTAGCCTTGCCCATTTACGACCCACAAACATCTCTTATCCTGCTTTTCTATCTTCTGCACCTGGCTCAGCTCCTTTCCTTCTGGGCCTTTATTAGGGGGAGGTAACGAAATTTACGATGAGGCGGTCTGGCTCTTGAATGAAAAGTTGACATGGGATTATGATGGAATAGTGGGAACCCCTCGTTCGTAATGTTTTGACATCAGATATTGTTGATGATTCCTGTACTACACCAAATATTTATTGTTTAGGACACAAAGGTTTAGGAATGTACTAACATGTAAAGAATTTGCCCGAAGCCTAATATTTAGTATATAAGGAGCAACCCTCTTTGTACAAATCGAACAGGCTCCTAGATACTGCCCGTGTGTAGTTTCTGTGACTTCTGTGTCCCTGCAGTAATAAACCTTTGGTCTTTGACGCCACCATCGAGAAGCCCGTGTTTCTGTTTATTTGTGCACCGAGACAGGTAGAACTCAGGGGTCTTCGGGTGTTATCCCTGACACCTCTGGACGGAACCAAAAAGTCCAGAACTCCAGGAACGCCCACCCTGCGCCGGAACGCCCACAAGCGGCGCAGGGCTTTACAACGTGACGCATCTGCCTAGATGCGTCACGGGGCAAATTGGTTGTAGGGATGCGCCACGTTCACGCCGCAGTTGCGTGACGCAAACGTGGCGCATTCCCAACATAAATCTGCCCCTAAGTGTGTAGCGGTGTGCCAAGCGGCATCAATTTTTCATTCAATTTTTTTGAAATTCCATTAAATTATTGACAAATTACTCCTTCATAGCAAAATGTGGTATTCTTGGTATCTTTATTTTTAGCACACACCTCAAAGAAAAAGGTTTTGGTCATAAGACTGGGGTAGGAAGCTGGCTCTCTGTATAGTGGGTCTAAACTAAGTTCTCTCTGTAGAGAGTCCAGTGGATCACCAATTGGTATACAGAGGTAAAAGCAGATAATACTAATGCTCTTTTTGTGGTAGCTTGGGAGTGCACTTGGTATCGAATTTTTATGTAATGTTTAAGACCAAGAGCACAGTTTTAAGGTAAAGGTATTGGTATGCCGTGGCTCTGGCTAGTCCTGGTGCCTCAAAACTTGGTGAGGAGACAAGTGGGAACCCTCCTCCTAATTTAATTAATTTTTCCAATTTTCCTCCTGCCAAAAGTGGAGCAGGAAAAGGGGCTTGGCCTCCCCACTATCTGGAGGTTCTTGGGTTGGATTTTAAAGGCGGCATCACCTTTGAAGCTACCCACCCAGGAAGGCAATCTTGTCCTGGAGGATGTGTGAAGCACCTCTGCCCACAGCTGGATTAGATTCCGTCCTCTGAGTGTGCTGGCTCCCACCCCATGAGGTCAGAAACCTGTCTGGTGGTGGCAGACTGGCGAAAACAAGTCAGAGATCACACCAGTGCTTGATAGGTTTTCAGGGGACCCTCAAAAAGGGTCTCCTGTGGAGGACCTCAATAAATCTACCCCTGGCATAGTGAGGATTTATTAATACAAAATGTTAAGAACCAAACATCTTAGAAGTTAGTGAAGCAATCATAGACAGGAAACTTGTTTTGACAAGTATCCAGCTTTGTACTCTTTATGGCTTCCCTGTTCACTTACAACATCTCAGAATAGACTGGACATTGTAGTGGCATATCTGCTCATGATGATATGCCCACACATAGGATACAGTTACCCTGAATTAAGGCTAAGGCTGACGTTGGGGTGACTTACCTATACCTTATGCAGTGCATGGGGGCAAGGCACACAAGGCTGTGTGCCATGCCGACTCTTTGGATTTATCTACTTCAACACAGGCAGCCTGCAATGGCAGCATGCATAGTCTTGGTTAGGGGTCCCTAGGGTGGCACAATAGATTAAATAGCCCAAGTGGACCCTATACCGTACCCATGCCCTAGGTACCAGGGTACCACTTACTAGGGACTTACAGGGGTAGCTGAAGTTGTGCCAATCATGGTACAGAGTTTGGGAAAGAGATCTGCACTGGGAACGTGGTTAGCAGGGACCCAGTGCACTTACAGTTTGCAATCCCATCAAACAAAAAGTGGGGGCTAACCATGTCAAAAGGGGCACTTCTCTGCAACTGGTTTGTGCAGGAAATGGCTCTTAGCAAGGCATATTCTGTGTATAACAGTTTCCCACTGGCAACTCATGAGACTCTTTTGTGAGCATTGCTGGTTGGCTCTAAAACATTTTGAAAATCACACAATGTGAAATTTCACGGATTGTGCCAGGGTAATTACAATCTGACCCAGACCTAAGTATCAATGACTATGAGCTAATGGGATCCATCTTGGATTTCCATTGAAAACTGGTGTAAAAAATTGAAAATGGAGGTAGCTTCAAAGAACAGCATTGTGTATACCGAACATTCTTGAACCTTTGTGAAGAGTCACACTACAGGTTGTGGGAGGTTTGGAAATAGCTGTCTCTTTACAAGTGAAGAGTCACCCTTATGATGTGTTCTGCCCTTTTACCCTTTCCATTATTACCTTATTAGATTGGTGAAGTGTGTGGAGAGTCTGAAGCCAGCATTCTTTTTATTGGTGCAAGGCTAGACTTTTGACAATAACTGCCCTTTTGTTTGCCTGGGAGTGCTATTCTAAAAAGGTTGCTAGTTGTGAGGTATGAGGCTTTCTTTTCCTATTGTGGTCTCTCCTGACTACAATCACCCAATGATAAAGAGAATGACTGACCTTTCTGAGAATGGATACATAATATTGACAAAATTGTATCAATCCCAGAGTTAAAACCAAACTATACCAGCATGGCTATGTTAGGAGAAGAAAACCTGCAGTATAGCAGAGAATATTCCATGTCTATTTCTTTTTTGACAGTCAGCTTCCCAATCAAATGAGGAGAAAACACCTAAACAATTATGTAAACATCCTTTGGAGGTGCTGTAGGTCATTTGGGGGTTATGTGAGGGTCTGTTTGAAAAAGAGTCTATCCTGCTTCCTGAAAGATGAGTGCTGGAGGAATACCTCCGGGAGGAGTCTGCCTAGAAGGGAAGTTCAAATGTACCTGCTTGGTGGAGGAGATTTCTAGCAAAGTGGAATGATTTTAGCAACAAATCAAGAACTGTGTCAAGAGTGTGGAGGGGGAGCAGTGCTACCGGAGACTGTGGTGAGCCCCTGATGCTTGATGCAGGTCCCTGGTTGATCTCAACTGGTTCATGATATTTCCTGGACCCTCTTCCCCGGCCTTGGATTGTTTGGTAGGGTTAGTGGCATAGTCCACCGGCAACCCTAATTGTACAGATGCACTGATGATCTGCTGAGTCTCACGGCACTAAAAAAAAAATCCATAGTTCCCCCCACAAACTCACACCTCACCTTTCTCCAAGGGTGGGCTATGTTGGTTTATTTGTAGCCTAACTTGTAAAAGAGTGACCACTTGCCAGCCCAGCCAAAAATCACTAGAACCCTTTGGATGATTTTGGGAGAAGGCGAGGCTATACAACACATGACAGTGGTAGCTACAGAACTGAAGTACTGCTGCTCTTTCCAAGCTCAAACACTGGATTGGCGAGTCATCGAACATGCACTACCTTATTTCAAGTGCCAGCACAAACACAGAATGTCTCAGAGACACACATCCAGGTAAGGCAAGGCAACCTGACCAGAAGAAAGATGCTAGCTAATCATCAGGATGCCAGGACTAGTCTAGATTTTCAGTATTACTTACATTATTTCTGTGGTCATTAGAATTACCGTAGCTATTGAACTCTAGCACAGGATCAATTTGTTTAGTATTGACTAGTGATAGAATAAAGTACATTTTTTGTTTTGTTAAAGTAAACCCACTGACTGGACATTGATATTGTGATTCTTGGTGATTTCTGACTCACTCCATCTCCTTGACTGTTTGCCTGACTGCATGTGCTAAGGGGTTATACTTTGTTCAGTTATCAATGTCCCCAGTAGGATGGCAGTGTGATATCAAGGGTAAATGGACCCAATCCCCTCAAATGATTGCCCAGTTTCTAGTGTGGCCCGGGAAACACATACTGGTTCAGACACTTAGTAGTTTTTTTTTCATTAGGTTGTTTGGAATACCATGCATAATGACCAGTCCAGGGCATGAGCTGAAGATTCCACAACTGACGACTAACTTTATAAAGGTATAATGAAAAGGAGCATGTAATTAAATATAGTATATTTCTAAATTACAAACAATCTCAAATTCATGCGAATTGAAACAAAATTAAAGTGTGGGTAGTCTTGAAATTTCTTTTCTTCATATGATCTTTATTTTCATTTTCAATCAGAAGCATAACCCTTTCCTTGCGGCCGTCGGCCAACGGCCGTCGCAAGCACTACCTCTGTAGTGCTTCGCACGTCCATTGGCTGATGCGGCCCCACCCACTCATCAGAAGGCCTGAACTGCCGCGGAATTACCGTGAGGTTAAGGTGTTAAAGCCCAGCCAACGTTTTTCGTCCGATAGATGGACTTCTTCAGGGTAGTGAATAAGATCACGAAGATCAGCAAAGCAATCTACGAATGTGAAATCTTGAAAGGCAAGAATCTCCTGACGTCTTGTTAATAATATATATCCAAGTTGGAAACAGCTCATGAAAATCACCAAACAAGACGCGGAATACACATGGCGAGCAAGCACTCGGATACGGCGCCACTCTAACCGGATTTAAGAACTATAAAATGAGAACCCCACACGGATTATGAAAATACTCACGAGGATACATTGTTTCGCCACTTAGAACCCACAAGTGGGTTGGAATTATCACCACATATAAAAGCAATTATCGGAAACGATTAGCCTTGAGAAAGTCGCAGGAGCCACTACCTGTAGCGACGAAACGCGTTGGCTGTTGTGCTGTTTGGAGAGAAATCAGGATTAAAACAAGACAAGAATCTGACTTGAGATTTGGAGTTATTGATTCACTTGTGCCTTGTGTTTAAGATATATGTATTGTTCTGAATAAGTTGAAATAAGTTGACACTAATTACGTGTGCTTGGGAGTAAGAAAATGTTTCATAGTATTTCATACTGCAAATGTACAATGTACAGTATTTGAACACCATATGGGAATTACATTTCCCACCAACCCTTATATACACCTCACACGCTGATGCACCCATCATAGAAAATATGGCATTTCTTCACATATCCTTCTCCACTTGTAGTTTAAGCAGGGAGAGTAGATGTGGCATTCGGCAAAAATAGGTACTTTGGTCTGTTGTAATCCTACTTGAACATTAGAGAACATAAAAACTAAATGGCTCACAAGACACATTTTTCCTTTCAATGGAATTCAGCTTCTA
The DNA here is from genome assembly GCF_964263255.1 of Lissotriton vulgaris. NCBI lineage: Eukaryota > Metazoa > Chordata > Amphibia > Caudata > Salamandridae > Lissotriton > Lissotriton vulgaris. The sequence goes on along the minus strand of NW_028254224.1, from coordinate 191,350 downwards.
CTGATATAATTATATTTGTTCTCGTCATGGGCATAGCATGTTGTCTGTCTTCTAGCTGTTCATCATGACCTATACTGCATACTGAGACCCAACATCATTATACGTATTCCACATTACGGGCTAGCAGATCTTATGGCCTCTATTAGCATAAAGACCATACATTTGTCCTGTGAAACCCACAATGGGCCCTAAACAAGGGTCCTCTCACTTGAATGACCAAGGAAGACTTCTCATTCACATGCTTCTATCATTTTTCATGCCTTTCCCAACTGAGACTAGTCGTTAACGTTCATTTAAGTACATTCATGAGTCAGAGTTACATTGAGTTATTTCCTGGACATAAGCATCATTAGATAACATATCTTCTGGAGGATGTTTTACTCACTAACTGACATAGATGAGATATTACTCCTGTTTCCTCTTGTTTGGAGAATTGATTGCATGGTGGCTCATCCGTGGAACCGATTTTACCTGTCTACATTTCAGTAGGAAATTCCACTGAAAACAGGAGAGTGACTCTTCGTGTTCTCCTTTTCCTTCGCTCTATTTAGCCTAGAGCATCACTATGGAGAACAACCAAGGTCTCTTTTTTAGCGCCGATCTTGTATCAGAAACCCACAGAACCCCCTCACTGTTTGACCTAGATCGGGCGGCATCATCCAGCTGCCAAGGTAGAGATTGGAATACCATCATTTCAATGAAAAGACAACTAATGTAGATTATTATGCCTGGCACAATAATGACTGAGTACCTATGAGATAACATAGCTTCTAACGGTCTTATTGTTGCCAATGTGCCAAGGATCTCTCTGGAAGACAAACAATTCAAGGAGGAATGGTCCCTAGTTGCCTGAAAACGCACTAGGGACTGGCTGCTATTGATTATAGAAACAGCCAAGTGCTTAGTGTACGACTTGATTATCAAAATCACTGTGGCAGAAGGTGCTCTAAAAGCCAGCATTACCATCTTGGCATTTAAGACAAGGCTGGCAGAAATTAACAGCGAGATAGCAGATTTATAGATTATCTGATGAAACAGAAGGTCAGGAAACTTCAAATAGATAACTCCAAGTTTAGTAAAGAAAAAATCTATCCTTACTTGAAAGAGGATTACTGCGTGACACAGGATGAGAACTCATCAGAGGATAGTCAATCTTCAAGAAGAAAGAACTCCTTGAATAGCAGCAACTTGACTATAGTCAGCTAGGGTGGATAACAACACCAAAGAGGACACGCTAACCCGGTGTTTGGTTACGGGATGCCTACATAACGAGGACCTCCTATGTGGCAATATCCAGGTTTTTCACATGGCCTACAGCCACTGTTCTTCCCCTTTCCCCAACCTTTTTTAGGCAGAGGCTGGGGCAGAGTGAGAGGCAAAAGAGGAGGAGGTTACAACCAATGGAAAAAGGTGTAATGAATGATTTTATTTGCTTCTTCAGGTGTTTCAGTTGATTACACAAGCAGTCATTACTTATCCAGGTCTCTTCTCAGACTTCTATTAAGACACCTCACTTCAGAATAATCATATGGGAAACTAACTACTAAAGATGGAAGAAATCATAGCTCTGAGGGTATGTATAGCATTGTCTCCCGACGAACAACGCAAATCTACACGAGCAACGCACCCTGGTGCGAAAATCAGCAACTTCTCCCTATGAACAATGCGAATCTAGGCGAGCAACGCACCCTGGTGCGAAATCAGCAATGTCTCCCGATGAACCACGCGCATCTACACGAGCAACACACCCTGGTGTGAATCAGCAACGCCTTAGTACGAACAATGCAAAACTACACGAGCAACGCACCCTGGTGCGAAATCAGCAACGTCTCCCGACGAACAACGCGCATCTGCACGAGCAACACCTTTCGGTGAAAAATCAGTACATACCTCATACGGTATGTTGGGTTGATCTACTTATGCTTTTAGCCCCCTGTAAGACAAACACACTGTATTGCTATTGACTGCATGCTCTCCATATACCCTCATTCTGTCTTAGGTTTTGAAAAATGAGGTGCTCTGTTGAAAAGCTCCTGTCAGCCTAGACCTCCTAATTAAAGGCTGTGTGACTAACCAACAGTCCGTTCCGGTCACCACTAAGTATGCGCTCATGTTAATTTCTTGACCCTCCTGTGCCCGCTATCACAAGCTTTCCTGCCTTTTAAAACCATGGCAATGTCTGAAATCACATGTGTGTAAATATGTATCTACTTTCTCACTGCAGGAACTACGGGTTAGGTGGCTAGCCCCGTTTATGCACTTGGACAAGTTCAAACATATAGCGCAACAAATTAGTTGCTTCCACCCACTCTTTGTGTTTGTCAGTCATGTTTTCTGTATTTTTGTCTGGCTACTCAATGGATGAATATTCAGAGATTTTTCACGCACTGTGTCTCCAGGATTGACTACTCAATAAATATATAATTTAAGCAGTTCACACACTGTCAGAGACATGGACAACAGTAGTACATACTGCTATGAGCACAAGTGATTAGTCAATCATGCCGATATTTTATTTATTATTTTTTAACTACACATCGATAGTGCCAAATCACATAGAAGTTTCCCGGCAATTTGGATATAGCAACACAGTAAGGAACAGAACAGGGAATAGAAATGAGTCCCCACCTGGGCTATAAGGATCTCATCACTGCCGGACACACATTGGGTTCACCTTTTTGACACAGTTAGCGCAGCAGGTGTTCTGCCTCAAATGTTTATAGCTTTCTTTATTATCACTTTCTTTCAGGTCACAGAACATTAGTTCAATTGGACCTGGTGTTCACTTGCAAAGCTGTTTACTATTCCATTGCGTCACTACCAGAAACAGCATTGCTGTAGTGTCAGAGTTGAGAACAATTCTCTATTTACTCTTTTTCCTGATCAATTGCCACTAGACCCGTTAGGGACTACTTTAGCGGCAGAACATGTTGACACCCCTCATCACACATGCCCTTTAGTACCATTGCATCCAGATAGGACTGCCTGGTCTTAGTTAGGTTAGTGCACCCCTGGAATAAAATTTAGACTACATGGCTGCCCTAGACCTATTACAAACATCACCTCGCACTCACTGCACTACCTAGTCCACACACCCACATGCACCTAGCGGCTTCATCAACAAAAGCCCGCCGGGCATTGGCGCGCCGGCCCGATGACGAGCAAGCCCAATGATGAAGCATAACATCCGCAGGGTGTGTGAGTGCACTTTATCACAGACCTAAACACTCCCACCCACACTTAGGAACTGCACACTTGTCTTTTATATCATAAATGATATATAGTCATGAAATACAGGGCGCTCTGTGCCCTGCATTTGTGTAATTTTTATATGCTCTCCTTAATTCACAGGGTGCATCCTACATTATTAATCATATTTACCAATGTGAGTAAGAGCCCTATGATGAAACATGACATCAACTGGATGAGTGAGAGATTTCACCCTTTTATTGTGAATTATCTTTGCGTCAACTAGCCAAATAGGAACCTCAGAGACATTTAGTGGTTTATGTTGGTTTTCCCCTAGGTACAAGGATAACAACCTCTTCATGCTCAAATTGAGTACTTTTTTGAATATTCACTTCTCAACAGCCACTGGACTAAGTTACACCAAAACAAGCAAAGGCACTACCTCTCGCAAATTTTACCTTCATGCCAAATTTGGTATAAATCTATTGAGATATTTTTCTGTGTTGAGGAGCAAAGAGTCCTATCAGAATAAAAATAGAAAATATTACTTTTGGGATCCTCCCCCCCTTTTTTGGCTCCTGCTTGAAATTTCTTCTTGAAACCCGCCTTGAAGAAACCAAGGTGGATGCAGTATCTACTTTTGGAAAAATCCGCTGCAGCTTCATCGGAATGCACCAACTATGTAAAGAATAAAAAAAATGGCTTTCAATGGAAACTCTGTCCCAACCATAACCATATAGGTGCTATAACTGCCTCTGCAATTTATATATATATTGGTGGTCACCAGTAGATAGTTATAGTTAAGACCTATTATCCACAGGAAAACCGCAATTACTTTGGCGTTGATTGATAAATCTTCTTGAAATTTTCCAAACTTTTGGCCAGCTCATGTCCGCTCCTTCCATGGAATATTATAGGGTGATTGGTCAAGCGGGGGCTGAGAAAATAGGGGGGTCCCAAAATGTGTTTTCCCCATGCAAATTCCCATAGGACCTTTAGCCACGGCTACAGCCCGAACAGCTGAATGGAATTACACAAAATTTGGCAGAGAGGTAGTCCTCAGTTCCGACATGTGCCTTTGGCCTATCTGGTGTCAATCTGTTCAGTAGTTTTTGAGAAAATTGCGGTTAAAGTCATTTATATATCTATGGGCGTGGAGGATACGCGGATTGTGCGAGGATTGGCTTTGTAGGATAAGCGCACCGTCCTGATCACGCGCTCAATTCTAATTGGCTGTCAAGCGGTTGTAAACATTTGAAACCAGGAGCTGTTGGCAGCCATTTTGTGCCGCGGTAGAAGCGAGGCTGAGGAAGCCAGTGAAATATGTGTGCAAACCATGCCAAGGGGACAGAGTAGACACACCCTGACACCCTTGGCCTGCTCAGGGGTCCCACAAGGACCCCCAGGGCCCCTCCAATTTTTTTTAATATAAAAATTGTTGGATGCGCGGATCCTACGTGCATCCCATGATATAAAAAAAAAAGAAACGCGGTCTCCCGTGGGAAATATGTTAATTTGCCCTCGGGGGCGAAATCCTGGGGCATTGTTGAAAAAATAGTGTGGGAGGTCCCAATCCCCCCCACACTGCCACAGGGAATGCCACCTCCCCGGAGCTCTAATTTAATATATGCGGGCGCACACGGGCCCCCACAGCCCCGGGACTGCCACTCCCCGGGGCTTCTTCAAAATGGGTGGGGAGGCTCTCATGCCCCCCCCCAGCCCCAGGGACCTCCACCTCCCGGGGCTCGATTATAATGTATGCAGGGTGTTCACAGGGCCCCCTCTCAGCCCCGGGGACCGCCACCCCAGGGCTATTTTGAATTGGGTTGGGGGCTCTCAGGCCCCCCCAGCCCTGGGGAACGCCCTGGGGACTGCCAGCCCCGGGGCAAGAATTTAATGTATGCGGGGGGCTCATGGGGCCCACCCACAGCCCCGGGGACAGCAACCCCCGGGGCTTCAAACAAATGGGTGGGGGGCTCTGAGGCCCCCCCAGCCCGGGGGACCGCCACCCCCCAGGGATTAAGAAAATTGGGTGGGGGGACTCTGAGGCCCCCCCAGACCCGGGGACCGCCACCCCGGGGCTTCTAAAGAATGTGGGAGGGGCCACGCGTAAGCATGGGTGGAAAATCCGTTCCGCTCGCCGATTTCACGAGATTCGCAAATTTCCCGCTAAATCCGCGAGCGGAACGGATTGGGTCAAAAGTTCAAGCTGACTTTTGTAACTCTTTTAGAATGGCGCCGGCAAGCTGCAAGAGCCAGTCTAAAATACTTGCAAAAGTCAGCTTCAACAGGAAGCTCTAATAGATAAAGTAAAGCAGGTGCTGCTCAAATTCAGTTAGACAATAATTAATCACCCCAAACTAGGGGTGATTAATGATTGTGCAACTTAATTTGACCTTCAACTGGAGCACCTGCTTTACTTTATCTATTAGTGCTTCCTGTTGAAGCTATTTCTAGCTATTTTAGAATGGCGCTGGCAGCTTGCCGGCGCCATTCAAAGTGGGGCTGAGGGCAGAAGGGCACAAAAGTGGGACAGAGGGCAGAAGGGGACAAAAAATGAGTGGGGAAGAGGGTAGAAGGGCACAGAAACGAGTATTACAGAGGGCGGATGGGCATAAAAAACGAGAGGGTGGCAGTGATTAAGCAGGCAAAAAAAATCCAGCTAAATTGCAAAGCGCCTCGCGAACAACCGCGAACACGCGCAGCGCCTCGCGAACGCGCAAAAATAAAAAATCCTCAAATTCGCGCGAATTCGCGAATTTTGCAGATTGCCAATTCCCAAATTCGCGAATTGCGAATTTGCAAAATTTGCCCATGCTTAGGCACGCAGCCCCCTTCCTAGAGCCCTCGAACCAGGGCCTGCTCCTGCAGTGTCCCGGGGTGCTCACACCCGGGACACTGCTGTTTGCAATGGCAGGGCAGGAGCCTCGTGGCTCCCACCCTGCCATTGCAAACTGCTTTGCTTCATTAAAGCGAGAGTAGGGAAACCTGCTCTCTCTTCAATGAAGCAAAGCAGATTGCTTTTCCATATGGGGAGCAGCATGTTAGCTTAAGTGGCCTGAGGAGGGGGCTATGCAGCCCCCTTCCCTAAAACTATCTGAAAAATGCGGCCATGCCCAGGGCCCGGAATTGGCCAGGGGACGGGAGCCACGCGGCCCCTTCCCGTAATTTTTTTTTTAATTGTAATTGGGGGGTGAGGCCCCAGGTGGATGGGGTCCCCAGGGCCCCAAAAAAGAAAAAGGAAAGGGGGGGCTACACAGCCCCCCTTCACAAAATATATATATATATTTTTAAACAAGATCGGGACGGAGATCACGCCCCCTTCTTGCACCACTCTGCAAATGCGCCCCCTTGCGCGTTTGCAGAGGGGGAACAAATTCCCCTTGAATACTAGGGGGCCCTGGGGCCAACTAGCCCACCAGGTACCTCCAGTATGTGCCAGGGAGCTGCGTTGCAGAATGGTGTTCTGAGGCCATGCCCCTTTTTATACCTCTCTACAATGTAGCTCTGTGGCGCTTACTGGAGGTAGCTGGTGGGTTAGTTGCACCGCAGGGACCCTCAGTATTCAAGAGGAGTTAATTCCCCAACTTAAAACGTGCCACGGGGCTTGTTTGCACAGTGGTGAAGGGAGGGGGAGGGGCCTGAGTTCACATGTGTGCAACCACACCCTGTGACGCGGTTTAAGTTGGGGTAATAATTCCTTGTCAATACTGAGGGTCCCTGGGGGCCAACTAACCCACCAGCTAATCCAGTAAGTGCCAAGGAGCTGCATTGCAGAGTGTTGTAAAAAGGGGCATGGCCTCTGAACACCTAACTGAAACGCAGACTCCTGGTGCATACTGGAGGTACATGGTGGGCTAGTTGGGCCCCAGGGGACCTTAGGATTCAAGGGCACTTAATCCCGCAACTTCAAATGCGCCACAGGGCGTGTTTGCACAGATGTCACTTCAGGCCCGCCCCCTTCCTTCACCATTGTACAAATATTCCTCTAAAATCAGCCGAACTACGAATTCCGATTTACTCACCTATTATCACGAGAGACCTCAGTGCTGCTTCTTTTAGCCCAGCACTGATCCTGAAAAGTAATTCTAACCATACTTACCAGCAACTTGTATTTCCTTCCACAGGAATCCATTATCTGGTTTTCACAAGAAAAGTTTATGTCTATTTTCACAAACTAAAAATATTCCTTAAAAATTGCCTGTATAACTTAAACGCATGCTATCAACTGTTTACAGGAGATGCACCCGTGCTGGATCCGGTAACCCCCACTGAGTAAGAAAAAGTAACATTAACACTACTTACCTACTAAGTGAATTTCCACCCATAGGATAACATTGGTGAATCTATCTGAAAAAGTTTTTAAGTGTCAACTTTTAAAATACAATAATATTCCTTAAAAATCACTCCTGTAACCAAAACGCTTTTACTCAACTGTTTACAGGAGATATTCAAGGACTGAATCTAAGATCCAGTCCTGTGGTTAGAAAAGTAATCCATAAAGCAACTAATTGCATTTGACTAGAAATTCACATTGAGCTCAATTTTGCATTGTGTTGCGCATTACAACAACTGTAACTACTGTACATAGAAGACTATTGCCTATTTGCAAAATATTTAAACTAAAGTAATTCATTCTGAGAAAATATATGTTGTGATGTAATGTATAATGTAATTATAATGTATTTAATTAAATAAAATATCTAAAAATAAATTGCTTAAAAAAATTTAGAAAATCAGTATAAAAAAATTAAAATAACAATTAATACATTTAAAAATTGTCATTTACAAAACCTTTGAAATTCCCTGAACAAACCATAGGTTTCAGACATGTTATAGTTAGGAATTAGCACTTAAAAAACCTTTGAAATTCACTGAAACAACCTAAGGTTTGAGACAAGTTATAGTTAGGAATTAGCATTTAAAAAACTCAGAAATTCACTGAAAACACCATAGGTTTCAGACAAGTTATATTTATGAATTAGCATTAAAAAACCTCAGAAATTCACAGAAAAAACCACAGGTTTTAAGGGTGTAATAGTTAGTTGGACTTTTCAGTCATACAAAACCATTGAAATTCCCCTGTTATAGTTAGTTGTACTAACTATAACTCGCGCGCCCACAATCCACTGCTGATGATGTCATATATTACATATTTCATGACATGGTCAGTGACATAACTGATGACAACACTGATGACATCTCAAATGACAACACTGATGACATCATCCATGTGACAAACTGATACACCTCATCATACAGTACCATAACCTTTCAACACTCATTATAAAATATGAAGTACCTATTTGAAACCATTGACACACCAGTACAGGTATATATATATATATATATATATATATATATATATATATATATATATATATATATATATATATATATATATATATATATATATATATATATATATATATATATATATATATATATATATATATATATATATATATATATATATATATATATATATATATATATATATATATATATATATATATATATATATATATATATATATATATATATATATATATATATATATATATATATATATCCCACAGCTTGGCTCACAGATTTCGCGGTCCAATGGCGCTCTCTCCACCGGTGTCGAACTACTCAGCAGAGCCCTAATTTTTTAAAATTTCGCACAAATCCCTTCCAAGAAGGGAAAAAGTTCGCACTCACATAGAGTTTCTTCACAATCTTTCGAATTTATTTGTCAAGTTATCAGCATATATAGCTACAACCAACTCGTTTCACAACACACAGTTGCTTGTTCACGGTAAGGTAACCATTGTGCAAGACTAACCTATTATCCTCTAGGGACCGCCAAAACACAAATGATGCTGACATCACTTCCTGTTACCACACAGGAAGTGAGTTGGGAAATGTAGGTTTTTTTCACATTTTTTGACGCTTTTCAGTTTATCAATGTGACTAGGGGATGATTACCCATTATTTTTCCTGTTGTTTGGTCTAATTGTAATAGTTTCCAGTTCTTCCTCAGTATATTTACAATTTGTTTGGATTCCCTAGAAAAATCTAGGATTACATGTGAATTATAAAGTGATATAGATATTTTAAGCAGTAGTATGATATAAGATCACAAGCCCACCGGAGGGCGTGATGGCTTAATTCTACCCGTTTTTGCCAAAGCTTTTATTATGGGTAATACTTGCTTAAGTAGTGGAAATAATGACGATATCGAATGTGTCCATAAATATGAACTGCCATATGTTTGAAAGAATTGAATTATTAGAGTCATTTGGAACCACAATGTGTCAATTATATGTACATAATTTTCATGATAAACTGAAAAGCGTCAAAAAATGTGAAAAAAAACTACATTTCCCAACTCACTTCCTGTGTGGTAACAGGAAGTGATGTCAGCATCATTTGTGTTTTGCGGTCCCTAGAGGATTATAGGTTAGTCTTGCACAATGGTTACCTTACCGTGAACAAGCAACTGTGTGTTGTGAAACGCGTTGGTTGTAGCTATATATGCTGATACCTTGACAAATAAATTCAAAAGATTGGGAAGAAACTCTTTGTGAGTGCAAACTTTTTCCCTTCTTGGAAGGGATTTGTGGGAAATATATATATATATATATATATATTATAATATATATATATATATTCACTGAAAAAACCATAGGTTTCGCACCAGTTATAGTTAGGTGGAAATTTTCATCGCATAAAACCATTGAAATTGCCACGTTATAGTTAGTTGGACCCACGATAACTTGGGCGTGCAATGCACTGCTGATGACGTCACATATTACATCACTCATGACATGGTCAGTGACATCACTCATGACATCACTGATGACATCTCAAATGACATCACTGATGACATCATCCAGTGAATGTGTATCTTTCTGAAAAATAATTTTTTTTTATATATGTATATCTAGAGGTTGATGGAAGAATAAATGGGTAAATAAATGTCTAAATAGTAATATAGAATCAGTAATCGCCCCTGTGCACCCAGGCTCCTGCACCCATCCACTCCCACTGCCCAGAGGTATCTGCCCACCTCTTCACACCCAGGCTGCTGTACCCCGTCCACTCCCACTGCCCAGAGGTGACTGCCGCCACTGCACAAATAAGCCTCTCTGCTCACCTTTTGCAACCTCCGTATAGAAAAGAGGGCTCACCACATGCCACTGCAAGCCCCAAGTCCGGGGCCTGCAGACAGGGCACCCTCCATATCACGCATCCCCGCTCCGCTGGCCACCAGGTCCCACATTTGGTGCTGGGTCTTGATTTTGCCATGGCAGAGGACATACCAGTACACCTGGCTTCATCGCAGGCTGCACACCCGCTCAGCACTTACGGTGCCACTAACTCTGTGACCAGCAAAGCGATGCCACGTGGCGGTATGCCTGTGCTGTCTGCTGTCTGATAGTTCAGACCTTCATTACGGTCCAGCAGGGCACACAAAACCTGACCAGTCCGGGCCACCAGGACGGGGCATCATCGCAGGCTGCACACCCGCTGAGCTGAGCAGTTACGGTACCCCTACCTCAGTGCACCGAATGTCACTATCCCGTGGCGGTGTGCCTGTGCCGACCACAGTGCATCCGGTACCACCAAGTCTGTGTCCCAAATGTCATGGACCTTGTATGATTGGGTAACATGGTGCAGACACCATCATGTCACCTCAGGGCCGGTAGAATGTGATGTCGTAGGCCCCTGGGCCCCCATGCCCACATGCACACCACATGGATACACCCCGAGAGAGGTCGGAAATGGGGTCAAGCATGTGCGCCCGGTCCTTTTTATTGTCAGGGTCATGTGTCCTGTAATGCCTGAGCTGCATACATGTGGTTTGGATGTAATCCAGCCATGAGGGAGTGGCTGTGGCATGCTGACAACTAGACCTGTGATCGGCAGATCACTACAGGGAAGACTTAGGACATGTGGTATTGTCGTTCCTCCCTGTAAGCGTAAGCGGAGTGGGCTGGCCTGGCGTATGCCAGTCCTGGCTGAGGCTGTGAACAATGACTCCGGAGCTATGGGTGTGGTTCCGTCATGGGCTGTATGAGGAATGAACTGATGCGGGTGTCTCTGTTGTAGTGTTGATACCACATGGGCCGCAAGCGCCAATATGTCATCCTGTGACCCAAGTCCCATAACGTAGGGAGAATCACCGACCCTACATTTATCCATACTTCCACACATGAAAGATCGTGCACATGACATGTCTGTGTGGATATGAATATTTATTGCATATTCAGTGGAGTGTTGCAGCTGTACCAATACAGGGCCATGCAAAGCCAAATTGCCATTTTAGCACATGGAGGGCAGCCAATTAGAGCCAAGCTCTTGCTTGGGCTTAGGCTCCGCTAACATATTTACTTATGCATTCACTCTGCCAATTCCGAAGCACTTGTAAATTCACCATACACTCTACGTGCAGTCCCTCACCAAAATGGAAGATCTTCACTTAGTGTGATTCTAGTGGTTACAGCGGTATTCATTTACTATTCATTTACTATTAAAATATAGCATTTATTTAGTATGCATGAAGACTATGTGGTATGTCCACGAGCTGAAATATACAAATGAGGGAATACTAGTTCTACTCAACTACCCTTCAAATACATAATGAACACTTCAATTGATTGCTAAAAGAAGTCTAGTAGTATTCTAGAAGAATAGTATTTGAAGCTTAGTAGTATGTTAGAATTTATTTGCAGCTCTTGTGCTATTTCAAGAGCAAAATGAAGGCTAGTCTCATTGATTGTGACCATTGTTTGACGACTAGTGGTATTCTTGGTGAGCAATATATGAATACTAAAGGCAATGATTGGGAAGGAGGGTGGGGGGAATTTGCAGGGGTTGTCATGCAGGAGGGGGCGGCGGGTGATGGGGGTCACGATGGGGGGTCACAGGGAGAGTGACAAGGGGGTCACGCAGGGGGGCGCTAAGGGGGGGTCATGCAGGGGGGTCGTTAAGGTGGTCACAAGGGGGGAGTTGCTCCTCCACACCTATGTCTGTGGTGTCGGTGCTGGCTGCCTGTCCCGCGCTGTACTCAGGGCTGCAGACTGTCCAGACGCAAAAGCGATTCAGTTACAGTGACTGCTGCAGTCCTAGACCCTGTCAGCCCCGCCTTCGATTACACGAGCACTAGCTCAGTGCGTGGGTGCCGGTGCTGCAGCTCCGAGTACAGTGCGCGTCAAAAGAGGCAAATGAAAGGTTTAAACAAGCATTTGCAATGCAATAGGTATCGCATTAGCGAGAGTTTGAGCTATTGGCATTGTAAATGAGAGGGCCTTTTGTTTCTGTGTTTGAAAACCTGCCAGTGGTGCATAAAAATGCATTTTGTACCTATAGTCCTTGCTTACAAGAAGGAAGACTGGCAGTAACTGCGCCTCTTTTACTGCCAGCCTTTCTTCTCCTAAGCAAGGACTATAAGTACAAAGTGCGTGTTTACACAACTTTTGCAGGTTTTCAAAACACCCAAATAAAAGACATTGTCATTTACAATGCCAATAACTCAAACTCTTGTTAGTATAAATGCCTATACATTTACATTTACATTTACATATTGTCTTTGCTATTGTTTTCGGACAGTGCTGTTTACCATCAGAAAAAGAAATGCCTTCTGCAGAGGCTGCAGTGTTGGGGGTAAAAAAGAACAAAAAAGTGCAATGACTACTTGCGAACATGATAATGAATGCATGTGTCACCATGCACGCACATGCTTTTGGCTTGATGCGGCTCCCATTAAATTTAGTTTATTTACCAATCAGGATGGCAAACGCCAATCTTGGAGTGGTAAATAAAAATAAAATAATTTGGAGAGCCCAAAAGCACTTTTATAACAAGGCGCAAAGAAAGAAAATGCGGTGCTTACAGGCGAGTGGGGTGTCTTGTGTGTTTGGGGGTAGTGAAGTGAAGGAGGTGTGAGTAACTTCATTCAGGGGAGAGTGAAAAGAAGGTGCTGAAGAGGAAAGAGATGAGGTGTAAAATATGTAGATGGAGGAGTGTTGGAGAGAAAAGGGATGTACATGTTTAACACTGTGAAAAGTAGCAATTGAGATCAACTCCCTCTTCAACAGGCCCAATAAAGTTCAATTCACAGTCTCAAAATTTCAGAATTAAAACATATTCAATATAATTATTTACAACAAAATCATTGTGGTTATTAATTTGCTTTAAACATCTAACAGCCACTGACAAAGCCAATAGTCCTGGCTGGATTTCGATGTATTTTAATTGTGGTGTCATATACCTCAATGCAGTAACTGAAACGTCAGAGAGGCAACGAAACACCAGTCAGTGTGGTACACTATGGGAATCACAGAAATGTGTTTATATATTTTAGCCACACCCTTAATTACAAAGTTACTTTTCTTTTAGATAACCCACACTTTGTCCATTCCAGTTAATGCCCTGCTCCTGGGGTGGATGGACAGGAGGCGAAAAAAGTTGGTTGGAAAAGATCGGGAGAGCCGCAGAGAGGAGTGAGAGTGGCCGGAGCGGGGAGGATCAGAGAGTCAAGGGGGCCCTTTAATGGCAGGGGAGGAGATAAGGAAAGTTAGGCTTTTGCGTTTAGGGGAGGTAGTGCATGCAGGTGCTCAGGAAGTTAAAGCGATACTGGGAGTGGAAGAAAGAGAGCATTTCTCTGGGACTGCCCTGCCAGCACTGCCTCTCTGCCTGTAATGTAGCCCTTCACCTGGTTGGTGCACGGCCCCATCAACAGAGTCATAGCGCTTCCTCCAGCCGCCCCCTTTAGCAACATAAACCCGGACATAGATAATTACTGGCGGTCTGAGCTGCGCTTGTGATGGGGCCTCCGGCCTGAGCGCTGTCGTCTGACAGCAGCGGGCTACTGAGTTAGGCGGGAGTCGAGGCGCTCTGAGCGGTGCATGAACCACATACTGCAATCATGTCTCTCGTCTAGAGCATACATCTGTGTTATCGTCGTGTGTGTGTATACATCCACCAATCACTGAGTCAACACAATGAGAGGGTAGGGATGGCGTGTTCTCGACTTCCTCCGCCCGCCCCTCAGAGCAACACATACTGATTAGAAGAACTCAGTAAAGAGCCATGAAGCACGGATATCATTGCTTTGAGCGGTGGAAAGGTGCACACAGGGGGTCCATGCCGCTGGGGAATGAGGGTGAGGGGGGGGCGGCAGCTGGCGACCGCTGCCAAGACAGATGATGCCAACTGTAGGTGCTACAGCTGCACTCTGGAAACAAACAAGCACGCCTCATGCGGCGGGGGGAGAGCAGGGGGGGCGGGCGTGATTCACTGACGGGAGCGATAATTGCTGCCAGATGGCGGCACGTGCTCCCACAAGTGAATCTCCTGACGTGCATGCGTTGCCATTGAAGGCAATGGAACGCGTGCATGTGCTTGGCTGAAAAGCCAAAGCGATCGGAAAAGGTATTTTTGCCTTGCAGCACATGCGCCCCGCGAAGGCGAGACCTTAAAAATATGATTACATTCACTAAGCCAACTTGACACTGAATATATACTCAAAGTAATGTTCATAAATGTATTAATAATAGAAACAATAATATGAATAACTTTTTTTATGTAGCGCTGCCACAGTATTCGTTGTAATTAGCAAATTGAATTATTGTCAGTAGGGAGCTATTTTACGATATTTGGAGCCTTCTACTATCTTCTAAAGACACTTAGTTCCATTTAGAGCTAGCCTTTTCCAAAAACCAATGGTATAGACTTAAGCAAAATGCAGACTTATAGGATTTGGAGTAACAGCAGTTTTCAACATTTAAAAAAAAATCCATCCCATGATTTTCTCAATCTGCAAGTTTTACAAATTGGTTATGACTGGGGGTTAGGTTTCGCTCTGCATCACATCAAAATATAATCCAGCAAACATCATGTCATAACCAAATCACTTCTTTTTAGGGGTGTTCAGCATTACAGAGTTTTCCTTTGAAATATTGTGAGGTTTTTTCAAAATTTCCCAAATGTCGTGCACATCACAAAAGTTCAGAAGATTTCAAAGATCGGGAGTTACTTTATAGGTTTACATTGGAATGAGTGCTCCACATGAAATGTGTTAAATTTGGGCTTTTAATGTTGGACAACAGTGGCAAAATTTACGCTGGGAAATATAAAATACCAGAGAATGAAGGATTCCCCTGGGAGATTAGAAACCTTGGTTCTTTTTAGCAACAACGGTGATCTCTTAGGAAAACCCACTCTTTGGTCTAATGATCACTATAGTTAGAAACTTGAAATACATTGGATAATGTCTGTTTCTCAGTTATGTATTTCACTTTTTTGCCCCAGGCTTCCTATTCTGCAGTGCTTAATTTGTACCGATGGTTGCTGGTGGTGGGCACTGGCACTTTTTTTTTAGACTGGAACACATTTTTCATCATTAGCCTTTGCTTCAGTGCAAATGAGAGAAAAGCAGAAGAAGAGGGGAAGACAGGAAGGAAAAGAAAAATACAACAAGCATTTGCAATGCAATTGGTCTCGCCTTTGGGACCTTATATGTATTTAGCTATACAGAACATTAGCCTGTGTGCTGAAACATCTACTATTCTTTAATATGGAAGGAAAGTAAGCACCAACCTGCGTGACACGCCAGGTATGGGAACACACGGAGAGAAATATTGTCTAATAGCGGGAAATTGTATTGTCCAAAGGACTGTTTTTCATAAAATCTGGGCCGTTGGTGGTCACATCACTGAAAATACAAAATTTGAAAAATATTATTGTCACCTGGTGCTCATGGAAGACGATTTATATGGTTTGGAATCTAGAGAATGCTAAAGTGATTCTGATATTTTACTGACCTCTGATGGTGGTTTTCCATTAAGACAGTTAAATAGAGGCAGTTGAACAGAAAAAAGTCCCTAAGCAGAAGCAGACAAGTCCTAGGGCTAATCTCCATACCCCACAAAGTACATATACATATAAGTATATCATATACAAGAGGTCTCAAATGCTCGGCCTAGAAACAGTAAACAAAGAGAAAGTTGCCATGTAAAAGAACCTGCAAAAAGTGAGATTTAGAGGCAGGAAGTGTAGGACATTGGGAGGAAAAGCTTGGGGGGTGAAAACAGTACTGGAAAGCCTTAGTTTTTAGCATTTGGCAGAGAAACTTTGGGTCCTTACATTTATTATTTTGTATTCCTACAAATGAAGCATGGCCATTATGTGTCTAATAGTAACCGTTAATCTTGTATTTCCCAAGCAGTGTACACAGCTTAACTGAGGAAGATAGTTCTCCGATGGCCCCACCACCAACCACCCCTCTCCACACAGCATGCACACACTCTGCTCATGGATGAGGGCCTGTGGGCAGTTGGGGAGTTGTCGAGTGGCATTTTGATTTGCACTGCCCTGGCAGGGGTTTATTCGACTTTCAGACCTCATGCCGGGGAACCGTGGTTCCAGAACGAAGGCCTGTGGTGGGAGGCAGTGCGGCTGTTCACGATGGCTTCGAGCAGCAGAGAACCCCTTTTGGCTACAAGTGGTTTAACTCGAAGGGGTTTCAGGGCACAGCCTCTTGCAGGAGTAAACACTTGTGCTCACAGAATGGAAATTGAAATAGAGGAGAAACCGAATCTACATATATGTTTTCACCTTCAGCATCCAAGCCCAAACCACCGTTCTTTATTTTTGGCCAAACCACTTATCAGCTCCCTCAACCATTTTGGAAGATGTGTGAAAAAAAACACCAGCTCAGGCCTAGAATTCTTCAACACAGATGTGTGGTAAGGATCACTGAAATAATATCGAGGGACAAAATATCGACTTGCAAAAATATCGTGGACAAAATATCGACAGTCAAAATATCGAGTTTGTATCTACAAACAGGTAAGTACAAAAATATCGAGTACAAAATATCGTTTACAATAATATAGTTGTAAAAAACATCGACTTTATTAAAAACAGTGTTAAATTAAATTAATATTCAAATTTAATTACTAAAATATACTTAAAAATACTTAAATTAACTTATAATAATTAAATAATAAATGAAAATAATAAAAATAATTTTTTACAATCTTATTTGTTAAAACATATATATATAGTAACATACTATAATTAAATAAGATACTATTATATTACCGTATGATACCAGAAGTGTAAAAAATACTATTCCCACTCCAAAGAGTGCAAGCGTAGGGAAAGCATTGGATAGTGTAGGGGTTAAAATTACTATTCCCACTCCAGTGGGTGCAACAGTAGGGAAAACTGACCCTGAACCCAAAAAATACCCCTTTACCCCAGAACTGAAAACTGACCCTGAACCCTAAAAATACCCCTTTACCCAAAAACCCAAAACTGACCCTGAACCCTAAAAATACCCCTTTACCCAAAAACTGAAAACTGACCCTGAACCCAAAAAAAAACCCTTTAACCAAGAACTGAAAACTGACCCTGAACCCTAAAAATATCCCTTTACCCAAAAACTGAAAACTGACCCTGAACCCTAAAAATACCCTTTACCCAAAAACTGAAAACTGACCCTGAACCCTAAAAGTACCCCTTTACCCAAAAATTGAAAACTGACCCTGAACCCTAAAAATACCCCTTTACCCAAAAAACTGAAAACTGACCCTGAACCCTAAAAATACAACTTTACCCAAGAACTGAAAACTGATCCTGAACCCTAAAAAAACCCCTTTACCCAAAAAACCAAAACTGACCCTGAACCCTAAAAATACCCCTTTACCCAAAAACCCAAAACTGACCCTGAACCCTAAAAATACTCCTTTACCCAAAATTAATTAATATTATTTAATTACCAATTCATTATTAATTAACAATAACAATAAAGTAAATATATTAGCACATTAGCTGTAATTAATTTAATTTAATAATCAATATTATTTTTTCCCAATTTATTAATTAACAATAACTAAAAATTATATATATAAATAAATTACTCTAATTAATGTAATTAACTAATTAATATTATTTAATTACCAATTAATTACTAATTAAAAATATGTACACAATTATATTAATTAATTAACTAATTAATATGAATTAATTACCAATTAATTATTAATTAAAAATATTTACAAACATATATTAATTAATTAATTATTATTAAATTACTCCCCACCCGTATCCCCTATTAACCCAACATCCCGCTCCTAAACATTAACTACAATTTATATTACTATTAATAAAACATTTTTTTTTAACCTTTTTTCTACATATTATCGATATTTTTTACTTTGACTATTTATTGATATTTTGTCTTGTCAATTTTTTTAAGTCGATATTTTTGTACTCGATATTTTTTTATCATTATTTTATTGGATATTTTGACCAACGATATTTTTGTTATCGATATTTTATTATTGTCAATATTTTTAACTCGATATTTTGTCCATTCGATATTTTGGAGTCGATATTTTGCCTGTGCACCGTGTGGTAAATGGGCTTGTGGATTTTTATTAGATTTAAAGTTGTCTGAGCCTTCCTAATAAAATCACAACACGCCCTCCTTTGGCTTAATTACAAATTATCCTAAAGGGAAATCCTGCAGATGCTAGGAACTCGGGGCTCGGCGAGACCCTTACTGTGCCTCTATTTCGAGCCCCCTCCCATCCTAAAAGCAGCCCCCTGTGCCCCCTTATCTTCCAGCCCGACCCTCTTTGTGTCTCTACACCCTGCCAGGCAGGTGTCAGATCCCTGAATGCGGGAGGGGGGGCGGGGGGAGGCTCCGCTGATAGATACCACAGATGGAGCGTGGAAATTGCTTGAATCGGGCCAGCCAGAGGCCATTTCTCGGAGCCCAACAAAGCCTCCAAATAAGTCAACAAAAATCTCAACGATCACAAAAGGAAAGTGTCATTTGTCATTTACTCCGGGCCTGTGAGTGAGTTTATCAGCATTGCTAAACTCCTCCTGGCATGCACCCGAGTAAACATGATAGCAGCGTCATCGACTGCTACCTGGGGTTAAGAAACAGCTTGCCGCCCGGTTGCGCCATCTTTGCTGAATGATAAAGTCTGCTGGGAGCATGCAAATATTTTTGTGTCTAGGGGAGAGGGACAGATGTTTCAAAACATTGCCAACTGATAAACTATACGGTATAAACAACGCCATTGACATCTGAACATAACATATCATTTAAATTTCTGGTAAAACGAAAGCTACCCTGGCCTTGCGTTGACCCAAAAAGAATTTAAATAACTTTAAAATGGCTTATTGGCTTTTCAACAATCGCTGCAGAAGAAAAACACTGAGGGGCTCATTCTAAGTGAATATTAAAAAATCTTTGAGTCATCTGCGTACATCAGCCGGGGGTTAGCAGCAGGTATAAAATGGCGAATGTATACCACGCCTACAGTGGCAAAGTGTACCATTTTAAAATCGTGATAACGGTTTAGATTAGTGCCAGAAAAGCTCTGCACTGTCACCAACATTCTATGTAGCAGTGACAGCCGTCAGAAGTTATGGGAGACTAATGCAAATCTATGATCTATTTGTTCATGCCTGAACAATATTTATTTATAATGTAACATAAGGTCATCTTTAAAGCACACGTGCACCCCTTGGGACTGAGTAACAGTTACCCAATTCATTGCTTCCAGGATAATGTTCTGCATGGCTAAATACTTTATAGGGTCCCAAAGACGAGACCGATTGCATTGCAAATGCTTGTTTTAGCTTCATTGCTGGTGCGGTTCACTGGAAGGATGCTTCCTTCAGTTGCCTCAAACTTCCATTTTTCGTGAGTACTTAAGGCCAGACGCCTGGAAGTTAAGGGCTCACTGCCCACCCTACATCAAAATAATTTTATTAGCCATTTTACAGTCGGCCCTAGTAACCCAAGCCAAAGTAAATCTTAGGAGAGTGAATGGACGGCCTTGTAACTTCATGTACATTGTAAAGCTTGTATTTGAGAAGGTGGCCAATTTGAATGATGAATATGTCTTTGGGACATTGTCTGGGCTAATTAGTACTAAATTAAACCGCAGCTGAGAGAAACCTGCTGGTGTGAACATTTTGTGGGCATTGCTTTCGATGGTGTTGTCTGTGTGCATCGCATCTACAGTGTATGTCTAGCTTTGTGCTGCGTGTAGTAAGCAGTGGATACTGTTGGTGTAGTCTACTTTATCATCGCTATTATTGTTGCTGGTGATGTTCTTAGGAGAGGTAGAACCAGCTGCAGTAGTTCTACCACGGTTCCCACAAAGTACTGTTGTGGTGTTACAACACTCACTCAGAGGCGGCATGGAGACTCAGTGAGTAGAACACTTGATGTTGAAACAACACAGCCCACTCATCCTCCTACGGTCGGTCAACTGGCTATCAATAAATTAAATATTAGTTACTTCTCTTGCGGAAACGGATGCAGTGTTCCAGGTGGCCTAGGTAAAATGTGTGCTTTCTCTTTGCATCACTTTTGGGCCAGAGAGCAGCAATATGTAAGCTGAGTGTGCTTCACTCGCTTCACCCCATGGCCAGGAAACTCGTACTATAACTGGAGAGGAAGGCTTTGTAAACAACCCCCACACCATGACGTCACATGTCGTAGAAGACGAACTGCCCACCTATGATGCACGGAGCCCCGCTTCCACAAGTCTCTTCGTTCACTTCATATGGTGGACCCCATAACTTCATTTTGCTCTCCATCCACTAAATTCTGAGGGATCCACAGGACTAAAGAGACAGCCTGGAATGCCGACAGTCACTCGCTGGGACTTTTGCATAAACATTGGCCCTAAGCGAAGGCAAGCTGCAGCCCTGCAGGGGGCCTGAACAAAGGGAGAGTGATCATCCATCAGAAACTCATCCATCTAATCCACATCAGACCCCACCTATCACTGCAGCCTCTCTTATCAAGGTGCCAACATCAAAACGGGGCCAATTGTTCTGCTAGCTACTGACGGGAGTTTTGTCATCTACAAACAGAGCTCTGCTTTGATGGCACCTAGACACATTCACCCAGTCCATGCAATGCAGCCAGGCCGGCCTTGTTCAGTCTGAGGCGAGTGAAATGGGGGCAAGATTGCCTGGTTACTTAGTAAAATTAAAAGAAAGTAATTTTTTTTTTTTTTTAAGTGTCAGCTGGTCACGGGTGCCAGCTACACCAAGGGGTGCTGAGGATAGGGGTGTTTGGCACCAGGAGTGCCCAAAGGCCGCACCATGGGCCTCATTTATGAGGCTGTGCGTCACTTTTACGCCACTTCTAGGACGCGTCAATTTCTTATGCCTGCCTCACAGCAGGCGTAACACTGATGCAGGCCCTTTCACATGGGGCTTGCCCCATGTGAAAGGACACATTGCTGGAGTTGCGTCACTTTTGTGACACACTCCAGCAATGCGTCACTTTTGCGCCATACAGATACGTCTGAAATACTGACGTATCTGTTACTCCTTGTGCAATGATGCGTCATATTTACAGTATGACACATCATTGGTGTCACAAGGAGGGCGCAATGAAAAGTGACACATCGCTGTTTTGACGCAGCAATGCATCACTTTTCATAAATGAGGCCCCATGAACCTAGTGCGCTGATAAAATACGCCCACTGCACCTATTGACTAAGGAGGGGAGGGGTTATGACGTAGGTCATGGTCGAAGGGCATCCTGTGAACACATCACGCACCCCAGACGTGGGTATTTATTGGGGTATGGGGCCTACCCAGGAGCTATTAACAGGTCGGTGAAGCGAGCAGAGATTTACTGAGCACAAAACTTGCCAAAGACCATGCCCTGAGCTGATGAGATTCCCCACACTGCAGGGCCAATAACATAATTGCTGTGCTATAGTATGTTGCTTGTGAGTTCATCCTTAAATGTCTGAGGTCATGCACAGCGACAGGTAGGATTGTAGAACTACTTTAAGTGGATAATTTTCGTACGTATGTATTTTCGATGTACGCGGAATAACCTCAACCTCGTTTGAAACAAGATCATTTCAAAGGGTTTTACAGCGAGAAAAGTTGTCAAAACTCAAAAACAAAAAAAGGAAGAAAGAGCCAGGAACGGGCGAGTTCGCCTCTTTGGTGTGTGGGTAAACTAACTAACTATAAATTGTTACCAAGGTACAACAGAACCATCATAGGCCTTCTTTGGGAGTGAGAATACGATGATCAGTTCCAGCGGATCCTCACTCACAGAATTCATTCCTCATATTAGCACACTTTGTAAACTGTAGCGTCTTTCCACAGTCGCAGGGCCTTTCTTCCTATAGATGTATTCTCCTAACAATGGCTCTCCTCTGAGATGTGCATCTCTCCACAGCCCATTGTGGTCCATCCTATGGACTCAATGGAAGTATTAGGGGTTTTCCTTCGTAAGAGCATTAACCACAGTCCCAACTGGGCTCTTCCATCTCAAATCAAATTATGCTGTAGTGCAAATGAAAACCCCTCAGTATCAAAGTGTCTTCCCTAAGTATTCCCCTGTGTGAAAGCACCAACTAATACACTGTTTCCCCCCTTAACAGTTAGACCAGTGTTTGCAGCTGCGACTGCCAAGGGAAGGCTATCTGCTTCAGAAAGAGCTGCTCCCACAGTAAGTGTCCACCTACCACTTAAATATTCTCACCATTTAAATATTCTCACCATTTAAATATTCACATCACTTCTGAAAGACTTCCCCACCTCTTTCTGGCTACAGTTATCCCAACATCATTCTTACTGGCAAACAGACATACATCAGAGTACCGCATTGCTGTTTTACATGAACCATGTAAAACAGGAAATTAGACCCCAGTCAGACACCGACCTGAAGGCAGCTGATCGCGCTGGCACTAAAAAACGAATTTGTGGATTTGCAGTCCCCCCGCCTCTTGGCCCTAGTTTAGTTTGCGCCCCTGCCCGCGATGATCACTGATGCCTCTTCTTGCGTGGCGGCCATCTGAGTCGACACTTGAGTGTCTGTGTGTCCTGGCACTGTTGTGTTGCCGCACCTGTGAAATTTCACTCAGGGTCATGGTGTCACTCTCGGCGAGTCCCCGACGGTCTCTGGGCTGGCAATGTGGGTAATTTGTGGCACTGTTCGCAACAGCACTTTTGCACGCCATGGCGAGGTCTCCATGACTCGGAGATTGAGTCCCCCGCCGCTTCTGCCTCAGTGCTCACTTCCTCTTGCTCCGCACGTGACAGCAAGTACCGGTCACATCCGGATTATAGCCATCACCTAGGCGCCACTGGTGAGTGCCATGGCTGTGAGCCAATAGCATCGGCTGCTGAGAGGGCGGCCCGCCCCCATAATTATTGGCAGCAGTGTGTGTGTGTGTCAAACTAAGCCGCGCTGCAGAAATTGAAGCCTGAGTTATTAATTTTCCATCATTTATGGATGAATAGTCCTTTGAACTGTATATTTCAAGCAATGAGAGGGCCAAAAGTGATCTAAAAAAACATCAGATGCAGCAGTGTTTTGCAGAACTGTATTAAACATGCATGTTCGTTTTATTTCAAAACATATGTAACTTAAAAATGTATAACATGTTATTGGGGTCTGATGACATGTACCCAGAGCTGCATATTATGTCACATAACACCCACTTTGACAGAATACAACGAGGAGCATGCAAACTCTAAACTTCACCTGGATAGCTTTAAATATCTCACCCCCCCTATTCCAGGTCCAGGTCGTCCTAATAAAGGAAATTGTCAGTCTGAATAACAACAGAGAATACAATAGCCAATTGACAAGTCACATAAATCCCCTTCCCTGCAGTTGGAATTCCTGCCTTGGGACATGATCTGACATCAGGGATGGAAAGGTATATGACTACACTCGAACACTACCCTGCACGACCCCCCAGCACTACCCTGAACCCTGAAACACTACCCTACACTACACAAACACCACAACACTACCCTAAACCATACAACACTACCCCCAACACGACCCTCCCCCGACCCGCAGTCCGGTCCCTACACTCAAACACTACCCTGCACGACCCTCCTGCACTACCTTAAACCCTAAAACACTACCCTACGCTATACAGACACCACAACACTACCCTAAACCCAAAAACACTACCCCCAGCATGACCCCCCCAAACTAGAGTCCGGTCCCTACACTCAAACACTTCCCTGCACGACAACCCAGCACTACCCTAAACCATAAAACAGTACTCTACACTACACAAACATCACAACACTACCCTAAACCATATAACACTACCAGTGGTCGAAGTGGGAAAAAAAGTAGGGGAACTGTGGGTGGAGAATCAGGGGGCGGGAATAACCGAAGATTGAATCAGTGGACGGAGTCAGGGGCTTGGCTAGAAATAGCAAAACATACACATTTTTAGTGCGTTTAGCATTTCACTGACCAGTTACAGCTTATAACGTTATTTAATTAAAATAATGGATAAACATGTTTATTTGAGGTTTAATTCAGGAAAAAGCAAACACTCATAAGGAATACAGGTTTATGTAAAGCTTGTGAAATATAAGCCAGAACAACATGTTACCTTAATGCTTTTACTCTCATTGTTCAGAAATCCATGATTATTTTTTGTCTCAAACATTGAGGTCATGAACACAGGGCTCCTCCTGTACACATGTGTTAAGCAGGGCTCAGAAGAGAAAGGGACTCTTCAGGAGAATCTATACTCACGGAAACCCACAATGGCTCCTTCATATTCATGTCAGCCAGCTAGCTGCTCAATCATAATATAGCGAAAAGAACAACTGGTGGACAGAATGCAGAACAATATCATACATTCACCCCAGTTCAGAGATCTGGGACTAAATCCATTGTTTCGTTGCTCACCGTGCCATTCCAGTTTGGACCCTGCCATATGCAAATCAGTCTTGATGCTGCACCCAATGAGAACAGTCCAGTCTGAACTGCCAGGCCAGGTCCTCCCTGGACTGAAAACAAGCATCCTAGGACCGGTTTCGGGCTTTCAGCCCTCATCAGCCAGGATAGCTTGATTCTAGTGGCAGGGAGAACATAGGACTCATGTCTGACCATACCTGTCCACTCGGGGTGACCAATGCAAAAAGAACAATTGATGGACAGAATGCAGAACAATGTCATACATTCATCCCAGTTCAGAGATCTGGGCTTAAATCCATTGTTTTTTGCTCACCATGCCATTCCAGTTTGGACCCAGCCATATGCAAATCAGTCTTGATCCTGCACCCAATGTGAACTGTTCAGCCCGAACTGCTAGGCCATATGTATTCAAGTGTCCTTTCATTTGGGAAGTGAACACAAAGCAGTACCCACTGAACTATGCACAAAAAATATTGCTCTTTGATATGCATGGTACATGTTCTTTGCAGCAGGCATATTACCCCTCTGCACTACCTTAGATGAGTAAAACAGCCACTAGACAAAACATGCTCCCATCTCTCTCCAGCAGGTACATTGATCACCAAAGTTATCTTGGCACTTGTATTGTTGACCAAAACCTGCTGAATATACAAAGAATTTTTTGCAGTGTTTTTAAAACTCCTGCACTTGTACAAAACTGGTCCCTCCAAACTAAACTGGCCCCCTACCCTTCCAGTCGCCCTGGGAAACGCCTGCTCCTGTCCTTTTGTTGTAGTTTGACAGCGATTAGATGAAGCATTAGCAGAAGGCATCTCATGTTTAGCTATTATCGTGACATTTAGCTGACCCCATTTTGTATTCATGGCAACCATTTTGTTTGCCACATGCTACCACGTGATGACCATGTGCTTTGTCCTATCTTCCTGTTAACTGCGCTTGAAATCTGCCCAGCAACGAGTTATATTTAGCATCCCCAGTAGGGTCTACAGCTGTTAGTGATTAGTACCAGACAGGATGTGTTTACCAGTTCCAAAAACTGTTAGCTCCTCCCACTGATCGATTGTGCCTTTCTATATTACCTTATATGTACATAAAACTTGCTTCTGTGTTTGTACCACCTTCTTTTGAGCCCCTGTGTGGGTATAAAGAGACCATGCTCTTTTAGTTCGGTGTGCTACTTCTTGCAATACCGGCGGGTACTGTCTGAACCGTAGCACCACCTCATGAGGTGTAATAAACAGTATCTTTTCTATTCCAGTTTCTGTGCCAACTTCTTCCTATTGGTCTGAGGACTTTGTGCAGAGAAGGGCGAACCCCTTGCACTGGTGGGCCTTGCTGAGGCTTGCTACTACACTTTTTCTGCTCCTGTTCAGTCAGTACTCCTGCTCGATCAACACAGCTGCTTCATCAATTCCCCTGCCGCCTCCCTTCTCCAGTCCTGTCACTTCTCCTGGCCTGTCACTTCTCCTGCCCTGTTACTTCTCCTGCCCTGTTACTTCTCCTGCCCGGTCACCTCTCCTGCCCTAGTACCTCTCCTTTCCTGTTGCCTCGCCTGTCTGGTCAGTGCTCCTGCCCAGTTCACTCCATGTACAACATTGACAAATTTCACAAGGTGTCAAGTTCCCCACAGTACTCTGGGGGAAAGCCCTCTGTAATCACCAACTCTGATCTCACTGGCACTTGATATGCTAAAGGCAGTGGTTCCCAAACTTTTTTGACCTACGGCTCCCTTGACTTATTGGCCATTGGCCATGGCTCCCCATTTTTTTACTTTTTTTTGTGGGCGAAGGGATGTAAGCCCAGATTTGGGGCTACTTCCATTTTTCACCTTGAAAATGATTGGGATGAAGCAGATGAAGGTATTATATTCATAGATGTAACAAATTAAAAATATGACAGCTTTTTAATGAAAAACTTGAATTTGTTAAGTAAGCCAGAAACAAAATCTGAGGTCTGCATATGGAATTTTTTTAAACTATCTTTTGTTTTAAAAAAAAGTGGCTCTAGAGGAGCTCATTCCAGGGAGCTGAGTGGAGCAGGTGATGGATGCGGGACAACCTAAATATTTCTCATTTACACCTTTAGCAAGATTGATTTAATGTGCCAATGCATGCCAGCAGCAGTAGGGTGAATGCAGAGGAGTATAGTTAGCAAATTATTTGTCATCCAGTTCAATGCAAGCACTCGAGTGAACATGAACAAATCTACCCAAAAAGACAATGGACAAACACTCCACTGGGCAGAGCCAAGACACAACATGACACCTTTTTGCAATGCTCAAGGGCAATAAAGATCCCAAAATAGCATTATGTTAATAATGATGAAGTGTTATGTTGTAAGAAAAAGATCACACTCCATAATTTGGACACAGGTCACTAGTCATCTAAATCAGTCAGATGTGGTAAAGTACTCGGTGGTCTGTATGAAATGCACAAAAGCAAAAGTGGCAAAACTTGGCACTCTCAGAAGAGAGGCTAAGAGACTGAGCAAAAGAGCATTTGCCTCTCAAAAATCTATTTACTTTACAGGATGTTTAATTCCATTGGCTCCGAACAAAGCACAAAAACCACAGCAAAGTTCACATAGTGCCAAGAAGTAACTCAGTTCTTTGAGACTGCTGTTTAGACTGCCCACTCAGAGTTACTAGCATCCACCTCAAGAGCTGTAGCTTTAGGCTCGCTGGCTCAATGCTGTTAAATTTCACACCAGCTGAAATTCGTTTTGGCAAACAGCCTTCTGACCAGTCCACTACACAGCTCCAGACCCTGCTGTTCATATACAATCCTTGGGACAATTAGGAGCTTAGCAGGGAAGTGTCTGTTCTTTTGTGTAGTTTATCATAACCAAATCCCCCTCAATATGCACAGCTACCAAATTAAACATTGATACCATCTCTAGTGGTACGTGCATAACACCCCAAATTAGTGATACATGCTGAGACGTTTGCTGGAATCTCCCATCCACCCCCACCCCCACCCCCACCTCCACCCCAGCCCTCCAAACGCCCCCCTTGGCCCACAAGGCCTGAATGCAACATTTAGTAGCCCGATTGGTTCCTGTAAGACACAGCCCTCTACTGACTTCAGACAGGAACACTTTTATTCAGCCATTAACAAAAATCAGGAATTTGAGTGCAGCTGGAGTTAAAATGATTAACAAACAGCATCAGTAATCTATGCGTGTGAGTGATGCAACCTACTTTCTATTGGTGTCTATTCAAGGCAATTGGTTTCATATTGCGTGGTAAAAAAACATAAAGTATATTTTGCAGTGAAATACTCCTTACGAATGTGCTGCAGCTTCTGCCTCAGAGTTCAAACAGCCTTTCACACTGATGCATTCATTGGCATCTCAGCATGCCCGGGCTGATGAGAACTGAAATTTGAGCTAAAAGTTTACTCGAGACTTTGACTTAGAGGAGGTACATAATTAATAATTATAGCATCTGTTCGCAGCGCCCCTGTTTAGTTTTAAAGGCACACCAGGGTGCCGGGCACACAGATTGCAGATTGGGTACCCCTGTGCTAAAGGCAAAGGGCAGGCGCATTGTCATTCGAAAGGGGATGATCGGCCTCAATCGGAATGACAATGCACCTGCCCACCGTCTGTGAGAGCTCAGGGAGGGGCTGCTGCAGTCTCTGGAGTTCAACAGAGAAGTGCGAGCAGCCCCCGGAATCGGAATGACATTTTTTTTTTCGTTTTTAAGTAGGACTAGTCTTGCTGTCCCGGGATGCTTTGTGGAAAGTAAGAAGTAGAGGAACGGACTGAAATAATTTATAGAAATAGGGGCACGCTGTGCCCTTCCATTTCCACCCACTTCTACCACTGAACACCAGCACGACCCTCTCCCGACCCGCAGTCCGGTCCCTGCACTCAGAGAATACTCTGCACGACCCCCGGCACTAAACCCTAAAATACTACCCTACACTACACAAACATCACCACACCACCCTAATCCCTAAAACACTACCCCCAGCACGACCCTCCCCGGACCCCCGGTCTGGTCTCTACACTCAAACACTACCCTGCACAAGTTCCCAGCACTACCCTAAAACACTACCCTACGCTATACAGACACCACAACACTACCCTAAACCCTAAAAGACTACCCCCAGCACGACCCTCCCTGACCCCCAGTCTGGCCCCCACAATCAAACACTACCCTGCATGACCCCCAGCACTACCATAAACCCTAAAAAACTACCCTACACTACACAAACACAACAACACTACCCTAAACCCTAAAGCACTACCCTAGCACCCCCAGTCCGGTCCCCACACTCAAACACTAACCTGTACGAAGCCCAGCACTACCCTAAACCCTAAAACACTACCCTACACTACACAAACACCACAACACTACCCTAAACGCTAAAACACTACCCCCAGCACGACCCTCCCCCACCCCTGGTCCGGTCCCTACACTCAATCACTGCCCTGCACAATCCACACGCACTACCCTGAACCCTAAAACACTACCCTACACTACACTAACACCACAATAGTATAATAAATAAGGCATACAAATAGTATAATAAATAAGGCACCAATCTACCATTCAGCATGCAGCTTGCATAGAATGTTAATAGTAGTCTGGGTAAAGTCCAGTAGTATTCAAATTGTTTGTATTCCCTAAATGTTCTGCATTGTAAATGAAGACTATGCGATTACAAATACGTATGTGATTAGTATTCTGCGAGTATTCAAGAAGTACCACTCACTTATCAGTAGTCTTCATGCACTAGCCTTCCCAAAAAGAACACTATTGAATACTAAAATTGCCATAAAATAGCCTTTGAATGCTATAAAAAGACAGGTTAACCACTAAATGTAGTATTCAACTTCGGTAAGGGGTACTCTAATGGTCCAGTCTCTACCTATGTACTTATACAATGACCGAGACAAAGTTACATAACCAAAGTTTTCCCCACTGCCAGAGGTAACATGGTTGCGAGTATTGTCTTCAGCACAATGTAATGTGGTAGGGCCCAGGGGCAGCATCATGCATGCATAATAAACACACAGACACAGTTAGATAGATAAGGGAACTGGGTACGGGCACGTGCGCTCAGCCCCTTTTTATTACCAGGGTCACATTCAGAGAAGGACTCAGGGCGGTGGCTGGTTGGATGACGTCCAACTGTCTCCAACTAAACGCCAAAAAAACAGAGGTGATGATCTTCGGGAAGCGGACGGACCTATGGGGAGATACTTGGTGGCCCTCTGAGCTGGGGCCGACCCCCACTCCGGTTGCGGAGATCAAAAACCTTGGTGTTTGGCTGGACCCTTCCCTCAACTTCGTTGGCCATACCAAAAGGACGGTGGCTTGCTGCTTCGGCATCCTGCGCAATCTGCGCCCTGCCCTTAAATACTTCGATGCCGCAACTCGTCAATTGGTGGTGCAAGCAACGGTTTTGGCGCGGTTGGACTATGCCAGCTCCCTTTTTATAGGATTAAACCAGGCTGAGTTAACCCGACTTCAAAGAGTGCAGAACGCTGCGGCCAGAGCGATCGTAGGTCTTCCTAGCTTTTGCTCGGCCGGTCCATCTTTGAGAGCCTTGCATTGGTTACCCGTTAGGCAGCGGATCCACTTTAAAGTTTTGTGCCTTTCCTTCAAAATTCTGAAAGGCCTATCACCTCCCTTACTGCACCAACTCTTGCGCCCTTACATTCCGGGCCGCACTCTGCGCTCGCTAGACCAAGAATTAGCGGTAGCCCCTCTGTTCAAACACAGTCGGGTGGGGGGTCGCTCTTTTAAGGTGCGGGCAGCCGCACTCTGGAACGCTCTCCCTTTGAATCTCCGGACCTTTGGTGACCTGCTCTCCTTCCGCAAGGCCGCTAAAACTCATTTATTTTCTGAGCTTTGTTAAATCCTTCACTCCCCATTTTCTTAATAATTATTTCTGTTCACCAGTTGTGTTGTGTTCGCCACCTTGTCGGTGCGCCGGGACGCTCCTTCGCTGGAGCAGCCGTGCACAATACAAATAGCACTAACATAACATAACATGTCCAGTGACCTCTGTGCTTGATGCGTGTGGGGTGAGTGTAAGCCAGCCCTTAAGGAATGGTTGGTGCTGGCAACAACTACAACAGTGATAAACGAATCAAACACAGAGATTCAATTTTAAAGGGTCCATGACTTGTGATGCACTATGGTAGGGGTACCAGATCTTAAATAACACACAAAAAGATTGTATCATAAAGGGTGCATGACTTGTGGTTCACTGAGTTAGGGGCACCAGAGTTGAGTGTGCTGATGTGAAGAAATTGTTAATGTCCATTTGGGATATTCCTGCTGCATGAGGTGACATTGTTGCATCCGGTGTCTACAGCACGAAAGTCAATCATAAAGGTTACATGAGTTGTGATGCACTGAGTTAGTGGCACCTGAAGCTCAGAGTGTGCGCAGCCAGAGATGATGGTGTGTCCTTGCAGGACAGGACTGGATTGGATATGTGTGAAACCTGCTGACTGCAGTGTAGGCCGGAGGCGGCGGTCAGCAAGGGCCTACAACTACGTGGTGTTGACTTGTGGTGCACTGAGTTAGTGGCAACAAACAGTGGCACTTAGTGTGTGCGCAGCCAGCAACGATACATAGTTTTGTTGGGCCGTACTGGGAGCAATGTCTTTTGCCTAATGAATTCTGCCTAAGTAAGGCCATGCGGCTGTGACTTGTGGTGCACTGACTTAGTGGCATCAGAAGCATTCAGCGTTTGCGCATCCAGCGATGATGCGTAGTGCGGGCGGGCTGTACTGGGATCAATGTCTCCTGCCTAGTGTACTGCGTCATCTGCAATCGCCACTGGCTCTGAATTGTGAGCCCTACTAACCACAGTGTAGGTCAGAGGCAGCGGACAGGAAGGGCCCATAGCCATTTGGTGTTGACTTGAGCTGCACAGAGTTAGTGGCACCTGAAGCACTCAGTATGTGCGCAGCTTGCG
Source organism: Lissotriton vulgaris (assembly GCF_964263255.1). Taxonomy (NCBI): domain Eukaryota; kingdom Metazoa; phylum Chordata; class Amphibia; order Caudata; family Salamandridae; genus Lissotriton; species Lissotriton vulgaris. The sequence goes on along the minus strand of NW_028254224.1, from coordinate 159,484 downwards.
ATGATGCGTGGTCCGGGCAGGCTTCACTGGTAGAAATGTCTGATGCCTACTGGACTGCGTCATCTGCAATCGCGACTCTATCTGAACTGTCAGCCCTGCTGACCGCAGTGTAGACCAGAAGTAGTGGACAGAAAGGGTCCACAGCCATGTGGTGTTTATTTGAGCTGCACAAAGTTAGTGGAACATGAAGCACTCAGCGTGTGCGTGACCAGCGATGATGCGTCCTGTGGGCAGGCCGCAGTGAGTGCAATGTCTGTTGCCTTCAGGGCTCTGCAATTAATAAATCAAGACTGAATTTGAATTTTGAGCTCTGCTGACCGCCGTTTAGGAGTATGGAACAACAGATGAAATATGTATGGAATGCATTTTTGAAATATGTATGTTTCAAGGATATTGTAGTTAGTTGCATACTGGACTCTGAAATTAATGAATAAAGACTGGATTTGAATTGTGAGCCCTGCTACCGCAGTGTAAGCGCGGAGGCAGTGGTCAGCAAAGGCCCACAGCCATGTGGCGTTGATTTGAGCTGCAGAGAGTTAGTGGCACCTGAAGCCCTCAGCGTATGCGCAGCCTGCGATGATGCGTCGTGCGGGCAGGCTGCAGTGGATGCAATATCTGTTGCCTACTGAGCTCTACAATTAATAAATGAAGACTGAATTTGAATTTTGAGCTCTGCTGACCGCAGTGTAGGCGTATGGAACAACAGATGAAATATGCATGGAATACATTGTCGAAATATGTAGGTTTCAGGGACGTTATAGTTACTTGCCTACTAGACTCTGAAATTAATTAATCAAGAGTGAATTTGAATTGTGAGCCCTGCTGACCACAGTGTAGGCTGGATGCAGGGGTCAGCAAAGGCTCACAGCCAAGTGGCGTTGACTTGTACACACTGGGAGCATTTGGTCTTCTTAACCGATTATACTCTCTTACACAATTGCATCGGTACTAATCTTGAATTGTGAGCCCTGCTGACGGCAGTGTAGGCCGGAGGCAGCGGTGGTCATGAAGGGCCCACAGACACGTGGCGTTGACCTGAGCTGCACAGAGTTAGTGGCACCAGAACCACTCAGTGTGTGCGCAGTCAGCGGTGATGGGTTGGTTCGGGTGGTCCGCACTGGGAGCAATGTCTGTTGCTTACTGGACTGTGTCATCTGCAATCACGACTCAATCTGAATTGTGAGCCCTGCTGTCCGCAGTGTAGATCGAAGGCAGTAGTTAGCACATACATCGAAGAAATGCTTTTTGTCACTTCCTCTTGACAAAATCCAAGGACATAGAGTACAGTTCACTCTACAATTCATAAATCAAAACTGAATTCAAATTGTGAGCTCTGCTGTCCGCAGTGTAGACTGGCATTCAGTGTTCCTTTGGACTTGCAAGATGAATTTGGTCATTGTTCTAAAACTATAACTGATATAAAGCAAGTTCTTGAAGCAAGGATACTAAAAGGATATTATGTAGGTTTTAGGGATGTTATACTTAGTTGCCTACTGGACTCTGCAATTAATGAACAAGACTTAAGTTTAATTGTGAGCCCTGATGACCGCAGTGTAGGCCGGAAGCTGTGGTCAGCAAGAGCCCACAGCCAATTGGCGTTGAGTTGAAGGTGCGCAGATAGTGTCACCTGCAGCAACCAGCATGTGGGAAGCCTACGAACGATGCGTGGTCAGAGGAGGCCGCACTGGGAGCAATGTCTTATGTCTAATGAATTCTGCCTCAGAAGGCCACGTGGCGGTGACTTGTGGTGTACTGAGTTAGTGGCACCTGAAGCACTCAGTGTGTGCGCAGCCTGCGATGATGCGAGGTCCAGGCAGGCCGCACTGGTAGCAATGTCTTTTGTCTAATTAATTATGCCTCACTAAGGCCATGTGGTGGTGACTTGTGGTGCACTGAGTTAGTGGCACCTGAAGCACTCAGCATGTGCGCACCTTGCGATGATGCTTGGTCTGGATGGGCTGCACTGGTAGCAATGTCTTTTGTCTAATGAATTCTGCCTCAGTAAGGCCACGTGGTGGTGATTTTTGGTGCACTGAGTTAGTGGCACCTGAAGTACTGAGCGTGTGCTCAGCCTGTGATGATGCGTGGTCCGGACGGGACACAATGGTAGCAATGTCTTTTATCTAATGAATTCTGCCTTAATAAGGCTATGCGGTGATGAATTGTGGTGCACTATGTTAGTGGCTCCTGAAGCCGTCAGCATGTGTGCAGCCTGCGATGATGCGTGGTCTGGGCAGGCCGCACTGGGAGCAATGTGTGTTGCCTACGGGACTGCTTCACCTGGAATTGCGACTCGATCTGAATTGTGAGCCCTGCTGTCCGCAGTGTAAATCAAAGGCAGTAGTCTATACAAACATAACTCTGTGGTGCTGCGCTGCTGGGTTTGCAGTGGGCGTGTGTCGAGGAGACCGGCCAGCATAGCGGCGGCCCTGTAGCAGGGTGAGGGCCGTTGCCGTGGCAGACATGTTGGCCTTCCCAGAAGTGAACCACACCCAGAGCTCTGGCCTATTTATTCACACTCTTACGCTGGAGTGGCATATGTTGGACCAAGCAACTCTGCTTCGGCTTCCGCTTCTGCTTACAGGGGGTGAACAACACAGCTACATGACCGAGATCTTCCCCGCTGCCTGAGGTAACATGATTGCATCCACTGTCCACAACACTACAAGCACCAGCAGTATATATACTCTTGGAGAGGTCTGTGCTCGGCATAGTGAGGTCTGTCCAGCACATTACCACTACACTTAGCATTGTATGCATTGTTATTGATGGGTCACACATACTTGGCTGACACATCTCCCAACATTCCGAGGCCATTCCGTTTTGGGAAGGTATGCTGTCCTGTTTTGCACTGCCTCAGTGGTAGTAGGGGGGGTAATCCTGGGGGGAGGTCCTGGGGTGGTGGCGGTGGGTGTTGTGGCCTTCTTGGGTATCAGAGCTGTATGATCAGTAGCTCTATGGCATGTGCTGATCTTCAGATGTGGCTCTGGGCTGGGTTCCCTTTCATACTGTAGGTAGTCGAGCTGCTTTAAACCTGTAAAAGACAGATGTTAAATTCTTACTGCTAACCCGACTTTTGGCCTGTTTTTAGATCGCATCGCAGATTCAGCTGTTTGTTAAAATATCGGGAAGTGGTGTTTTCATGTTATTTTTGCACGGAAACGCCTACTCTGCATAACATTAGTGTTAGTTGTCACTCTCATTTGTGGTGATTTTTTTTGCGAAAGCTATCACTGGAAAACTGGCGATATCGGCAGTTTTCACCAGGTTGAGAATAGAATGATAATTTAAAATCACAGAAAAACATAGGTTTAATGAACATTATAATTAGAAATGAGCATTTAAAAAACCTTTGAAATTCACTGAAAGAGGAGGCAAGATGGCCGCGGGTGGGTTGTGGTGAGTAGTCGCACCATAGCCTCTCCCATCTGGATTGAATAGTAGGAGCTAGCTGCGCGCTAGGATGATAGCGCTAATCCTCCCCGGATAACTCCTAAAAACAGTATTCTGAACTCTGCTCGTATTTATATGAGATGTGATGCTGGAGAGCATTTTTTTACAAAGAACGGCACAGACAAATATCAGCCACTTTAGAGACTTTGGTGACCTAGTGGCAGGTGAACTTGGCGGGTTGTCAAGAAGATTAACGCGGAAACTGAGAGTATTTACAAGCAACCTAGTCAAGCATGCGGCGATCATTGCAGTGTTAAGATTCAAGGACTGGAGCGGTTTGTTCCCTGCCAATATGCCGCCAAGACCAGCAAAGTCCGACAAAAAGAAAGTAAATATCGAAACGAACAATCTGGCTGCATCAAAGACACCCGATATGCTGAAATCACAGCTTCCAGAAAAAAACCCAGGCGCGATAAGGAAGGTGACGGAGCCTCCCGTTAAAAAGAAAGCGGATTTAAAAGGGAAACCGCTGGGCGACGAGCGCATCAAAGCGAGTGAAAAGGCAGTGATCCCTAAAAGCAAAAACAAAGGGACCCCTCTCAGGCAGCCCATCCTACCTGAATCGTTCACCCGCCCAGACAGCTCAGACGGCGGGACACTCAGTAGGAGCCAAGGAATCCCCGGCGTTACAGGACAAGAGCCGGATCACGAAGGTAGTCAAAAGAGCGTCCTCGAGGACGCAGCGGCAGTGACAGAGGCAGGTACTGGAGCTCGGAACGTGAGGGACGCCTAGTCAGCAGTTGCCAAGCAACCAGCAGCACTGCCTTCTTCGAAGCATGAGCAGGACGCCAGCAGAAGCAAACAGGAGGTAACAGCTGGGAATGCGGGACAGAGGGCTGGGATATGCACCGAAAAAGGTCAGGTAAAGGAGATGCCTCAGAGGGGGTTCCTTGAAGTCAAGAACAATGAGTCTATTGAAAGGGATAAGGAAGTGCAAAAGGAGGCAGGAGGGGCAGGAGGCCAGAGGGTGCAAGAGAATGCTGATGACATGATGCAGGCAATTATGCAGGTGGAGGCAGAACTAATGGCTAAATCTCCTAATCCCACATGGGGAAGCACAGTTAGCTTGGTGGCAGAAAAGTCAGTACTCGGCCACCCCAAAGAGAAGGAAGATGTATGCTCATTGGAGGGGGACCGCTTTTTTTCAGTGGATGAGGATTCTGATTCCGTTCAACAGGAGGGAGAAATCTCAGAATTAGAAGAGGAAGAAGAGGCGGAAAAGGAGGAGGATGAGGATGAGGAGGAGGATGATTCATGGGTGGCTTCTACCTCTTCGGAAACTGATATTGAAAAGGATTCTACACTAAAGAAGAAGCAGACAAGGCGACACAGGCACGAAAGGTCTCCCACAAGGGGGGCTGAGAGGAAGCTGGACTGGGATTACTCGGCAACATCGCAGACATACCAAGAAGAACAGGAATCTGGTCTGAACCAGGATGATGCACTAGGAAGAGTATTCAATATGCTGAAGCAAATACATTCAGAAGCGAGATCTACAAGTCGGAAAACAAGGCAAGACTTTAGGAAAATTCAAACGACGCTTAGAAAAACAAACAAACTTTATGAAGGTCTGGCGGGGAGAGTTTCCGAGGTTGAGGAGAGAACTGGCAAGATGGAGGATGACTTTCGCAGTTTTAGCGAATTTAAATCACAACAAGAAAAGAAGGCGGATGATATCCTCTGGAAGATGGAGGATTTCGAAAATCGCCAAAGGCGCAATAATGTTCGCATTTTGGGAGTGGCGGAAGGGCTTGAAGGGCATGACCCCAGGGGGTTTGTGGTCAAATTACTAAAGGGGGCGTTCCCTGAGTCCCAGTGGCAGTGGGAGGCAGAGGTGCAGAGGGCGCACAGATTCCCCTTTGTCCAGCGGAAGGCATACGGAGCTGAAGGAGGGTCAAAAACACTCCCCCGAGCAATATTAGTGTACGTTGGAAACTTTTTACTCCGGGAGGAACTTATCCAGAAAGTCAGGCCAGACAGTAAAAGAACTGTCGAGGGTGTTACATTTTTTACTAGACCTGATTTCTGCCACGTGACAGTAGAGAGGAGGTGGAGGCTCAGAAGAATGATCTCGGAGTTTCAGGCTTTAGGATCAGAAGCGTATTTGTTATTCCCAGCCAGGTTGAAAGTGGTCACAAAGGGCAAGGTCAGGATGTTTACTTCAGAAGTGAAAGCATAGGAGTTTATTCAGGATTTGGAGAGGGCAAAGAAAGAGGGTCACTGAGGTATAAAGGTACCTTCTTGAAGAGAGGGGGGGCACACTGGAGAAGATGGGGGAGGGGTGCGACTAACACAACCAGGAAGCGTCCACATATAGGTCAGTATTGACCTATTTGCCTGTAAGGGGGGGAAGGGTGGGTAACTCAGGGGAGGGGGGGGGGAAGGGAAAGTAAAAAGCAGCTGAAATGTATGGTTTTGATATGGCAGTTAGCACACATTGATTACATATTTTGTTTGTTGTCTATAGTTTTGAGTACAGAGGGAAGGAGGAAGAATGGAAGGGGGGGAGACAGTTGAAAGAGGCAGCTGGGCTAGGAAGAGAGGGTCTTTTTTTCAATACAAAATGTCATGTAAGATTGTCTCCTTAAATGTATGTGGGCTGAATGATCCAAGGAAGAGGGCGAATGTAGCAGCGTATTTAAGAACTTTACAAGTGGATCTAGTATGTTTTCAAGAAACCCATATAGAGGAAAAGCAGATTTATTTAATGAACCAACTGGGTTTTGATGTATTTGCAGCCAGTAGGCAAGGATCTAGGACAAGAGGAGTTGCTATCCTGGGGAGAAGAAGAGAAGTGGCAGTTAAAAGAAAGAAGGAGGACCGTTGGGGGAGATGGGTTATGGCGGAATTATGTGTTAAAGGGCTCAATGTAACATTAGTAAATATATATGGTTCCACTGAAGATGATCCAGAGATATGGGAATTTTTAGATATAGAATTAGCAGAGTGGCCCGAACCAGTAATCTGTTGTGGTGATTTTAATATGCATGACCCTACAAGTTCATTTATGAGTACAGGTGCAGCCTATAATGGTAGAAAGAGAAAAGTAAACAGGGCTATTACCAATATGGTTAGAAACAATCTTTTGACAGATCCCTGGATAATGCAACACCCATTGGTTGATGGTAGCACTTTTTTTTCAGCACCTCATCAGGTGTTGGTGAGATTAGATTATTTCTTAGTCTCTAGGTCCATGGTATTGGAGACGAAGATTGAGAAGCAACCAAGAACTATTTCTGACCATAGTCCGTTAATACTGACACTTAAGGTCCCGCAAGCACAGATTAAGAGGTCCACATGGACGTTTGAGAGGAGTCTGCTCCAAGACCTTGAGTATAGGAAACATATGGAAGGCTGGATTAGGTTTTTCTGGGAGATTAATCATGAAACTGCCGCAGTAGGGCAAACCTGGGATTGTTTTAAAGCAGGTGTTAGAGGAGAAACACTGAGTTATGTGATGACCAGACGTAAGAAAGAGAGGTTAAGGAATGAAGCTATTCGCCAAAAGCTGATTATCGAAGAAGGAAAACTAGTTGATGCAGTAAGATCTAAATCCAGCTTGGAAAATATATTACTAACATTAGTAGCACTGAAGGCAGATGCAATAGAAAGTCTCTCGAAAAGGTCTGCTGAAAAATATCTGGCTAAGAAAGAAGAGCTATATGAGTGCAGTGAGAAGGTGGGCCACATACTTGCGGTTAAAGTTAGACAGCAGAGGGTAGATGCAGAGATAAAGGAGATATTAGATCCGATGGGTGTCATTGTCACAGGTTCAGATGAGATAAGGGATGTCTTTAGAGGCTTTTATGAAAAACTATATACACAGGGCGACACAGAGGGAATAGTGGAAGTTAGAAATTATCTTAGAGGGGTGTGCTCACCCTCTGTCACAAAAGAAGAAGGAGAAATGTTAGACTCTACCCTAGGTCTGGAGGAATTTATCAATGCATTAAACAGCTTACCATCAGGAAAGGCAACCGGACCTGATCAAATTCCGGTTGAATTTTATAAAGTATTTCGTGATTCTCTGTTGATCTATATGTTTGAGGTTATGGTATATGTACAGCAAGGGGGGCCATCACCAGACTCATGGCGTGGGGCGGATGTAATTGTTATTGCTAAAAAAGGGAAGCCCGTAACCCTTCCTGGATCCTATAGACCCATCACATTGATGAACTCAGACAGCAAGGTATATTCTAAGATGCTGGCAAAGAGATTAGCAGGTTGTATTGAACACTTGGTGAGCCCATCACAGCATGGTTGTATACCCGGGAAGGGTACTACACAGCACATTAGGACATTGATCACTATGTTTGATGCGGCAGAAGTCACAGGTGACCCTATTTCAGCACTGTTTTTAGACGCCGAGAAGGCTTTTGATAGGGTCGACTGGGTATATCTATGGGAAGCCATGAAGTGGTGTGGTATTGGTCCAGGTTACATACGAGCTATGCAAGCCCTATACAGAGACCCGGTGGTTAAAATCAGAGTAAATGGTGGGCACTCGGATCTAGTACATATACAGCGGGGGACTCGCCAGGGCTGCCCGTCTTCTCCACTGTTGTTCGCCCTGTACATAGAGCCATTACTACGTAAACTAGAGGGAAACCGTATTATTCATCCTATGTCATTAAATGGTTGCACTGTGAAAACTCTGGCCTATGCTGACGATGTGGCTATATTGACCCCAAACCCGGATATAGCCATGGTTGGAATAGAGGCAGAAGCGCAGGAGTTTGGGCTGATCTCAGGATATAGTCTAAATAAAACTAAAACGCAGATTATTGTGAATAGGTTTGCATCAAGTTTAGATAGCAGGGTGGTCGATAATGCAATATACTTAGGGATTGACATATCTGCAAAATTGGAGGAATTAGTTGAGCGCAATATGGAACCATTGCTTGCAAAGGTTAAAAAGGACCTGGAAAGGATAAACAATCTCCATCTCTCTTTGGTCGGATGCACAAATGTGTTGAAAATGATGGTCCTGCCCACATTTGTGTATTTATTCAGGTCAATACCCTTGATTTTCGACAACAAATGGTTCAACAGGTTGGAGAGTGTGGCTAATAGATTTATCTGGGCACGAGGAAAAACTCGTAGGGCTTATAAATTTATCACCTTGCCAAGGGATAGAGGGGGGTGGGGTGCACCAGACTTTAGATTATACTATCTGGCTGCTGCTCTCCAGTATATGCAGGGAATAATTGGGGGAGGTGGGGGGTCATCAAAGACCATAAATATGTCAAACGAAGCTTATACAATGGTACTAGGACAAAATACTGTTAATGGTTTCCTGTATTTTACGGATCTGGGTTATCTCAGAAGGCAGACATACAAGACTCTCAGGGCGGCACTTAAAATCTGGAGTATTTTCTTGAAAAAGACCGGTATGGGTAGATTTAATAGGTACACCAAAGTCTATAAAAATAAATCCTTCCCTGAAGAAATTTTTTCTGATTCAGTAATGGCGGATTGGGAGGGCAAAGGGATACAGCAAGTTGGGGATTTAGTAAATTCAGAGGGTGTCATACAATTTGAGGAATTGATTAAAAAACATAACATAAACAGAAGGGACTTCTTTAAATATCTCCAGATTAGGAGTTTTCTTAGGAATAAACAAGGAGGGCCATTGGGCTTTCACCCAACCGAACTGATGGGAGGGCTAACTACGGGAGAGGAATACTCCATTAGGCTAATATACGCTGCACTGGCAAAAAATAGACCTGATGATCTAGATAAGCATAGGGCTAAATGGGGGGAAAGGATAGAGGCTACCCCTGAATCATTCAATGAATCACTGGAACTAGGCCGGTCTATGCTATGTTCTGCCCCGTTGCAATCCCAACACTACAAAACATTATTTTCGCTATATTATACTCCAGCCAGGATTGCGAAGTGGGGGGGCACCGAGGGTACTACATGCCCCAGATGTGACTCTACCGAGGCAGATATTGTCCACATGTTCGCTACATGTCCACAATTATATACATTAATTAAGGATGTTGAAAATGTTTTAATCAATTCACTAAAGATAAGGATAACCTTCACTGTTGGTGTAATTATGTTGGGTGTGGACGTAGGAAATGTGCAAATAGACCCAGGCGATGCAATGTTTGTGTTTATGGCAGCGGTAGTCTTTAGATTAATGCTAGCCAGAGTATGGTTAGATAAGACTCCCCCGACCTTGCAAATATGGCTATCTAATCTCATTGCTATACATAATCTAGAGAAATACATATATGCTAGGAAGGGTAGGATAGGGAGAGCCCGAGGTATTAAGATATGGGGACCTTTGGAGAAATGGAGAACTGGAATAGGATGATTCATTTTGTTGTTGACTTATGATTGTGTTTCTTGGATAATATGATATATGTTGTCTTGGCCCCCCCTTTCGGTGGTTAAACAGTCTTTGATTTAAAACTTGCTTTGTTATATTGTGAGACGAACAAATGTAGGAGAAAAAGCTTGTATTCTTTTTTTTGAAATGTGTGCTTATTGATATGTAAAATAAAATATATTTAAAAAAATAAAAAAAATAAAAAAAGAAATTCACTGAAATAAACATAGTTTTCAGGCACGTTATAGTTAGAAACTAGCATTTAAAAAACCTTAGAAATTCACGGAGAAAAGCCGTAGGTTTCAGGGACGTTATAGTTAGTAGGACAGTCTTCTCGTACAAAACCATAGAAATTCCCCCGTGATAATTAGTTCAGCTAACTATAACTTGCGCACCCGCTTTGCACTGCTGATGATGTCACATATTACATCCTTCATGACATGGTTAGTGACATCACTGATGATATCACTGATGACATCTCAAATGACATCACTGATGTCTGTCTCCTGTGGAAGCGAGTTGGCCAAAGGGAAAAAAGTACCCTGGGCCAATCAAAACACTTGTGAGAGTCCCTCAGACCCAACATTCCAGACATACAATAATATTTGAACCTTAATTTCTCAAAAACTGCTGAAAAATTTACACCAAATCACATAAAGCACAATCTGTGGACCAAGAACTATTATCTTGGTAGATATGGTGTAATTCCGTTCAGCATTTTTACGGTAGTGCTGCTTAAAAAACTCTATGGAAAAATACATGGGGAAAATTGCTTTTGGAACAAGCCTTTTTTCCTTGGCCTCGCTTGATGGATCACACAAACCGTACAATTACAATTACGAGCACGATCTGCATGCTGATTGGCTGTCAACTGTGCGGCAACACTCCAAACCAGGAAGTGTTGGCAGCATCTTGTTTGTCGCTAGAACGACTCACAAGAAAACAGTAAAACAAAGTTGAGAAATAAGGAAGGGGGCAGGGTAGAAACATCCTGACCCTCTAGGCTTGCTCAGGGGTTCGTACATCTTTAGGCTCAATTTTTTATTTTTTTTTAAAATAAAAAATCGTGGGGTACGCATATGGTATACGTACGCGGTGGAAAAGGGAAATAAAAAATAGAAGTCCGTTTTATTCATTAGGTCCCAGGGGGGCAAATTCCGGGGGCAATTTTTTTCATAGTGAGGGGCTAGTAAGGTACCCCGAGCACTGGGGAACGCCAACACTCTGTGGTTTTATTTTGAAGCATGTGGGGGGTTACGGTCCTCTTCCCCTCAGTCTCCCGAGCACCGGGGAACGCCAGCCCTCTGTGGTTTTATTTTGAAGTATGCGGCGGGATAACGGTCCTCTTCCCCTCAGTCTCGGGGACCGTCACCCCGACAAGGCTTTTTAAAAAAAAAATATATTTTTTAATAGTGTGTTTTCAGCTCTCCCTCTCTCTCTTCCCATATACGTTGCGGGGACCGCCACCTTCCTGGGGCAGTAATATGTAAAATTACCTTCCAGCCCCGGGTACTTGCACTCACTGGGGTTTTTTAATGTTGGGAAGGGGTCGTGCTGCCTCTCTCCTGGAACCCTTGGTGGTCCTGGGGTCCAATATCTCCCAGGGTTGGTTCTTGCAGTGTCTCGGGGTGCCTACTTCCGGGACACTGTTGTTTGGTATGGTAGGGCGGTATCGTCGCCGCTCCCACTTTACCACACGAAACCGCTTTCCTATTTGAAAAAGAGAGCAAGTTAATCTATTCTCTCTTTCAAGAAAGCAGATTGTTTTTCGAAAGAGAGAGCAGCATATAAACTGATGTCTCTGATAAAGCACTGCCGGCTCTCGAAGGACGCGGGGAGCCGTCTGGGATCATGGGGCTATTTGGGTTAAAAAAAAAAGAAAGTTCTTTTTAAGAACTAACTTTACTGGTCAAAAAAAGAGCTATATTTCTATGATAGTATGTAAAACTTTCTGGGATTTTTTGTGTACCGGTTGTACTCTCTACGCATGCGCAGCCTCGTTTCCAAACCCACATTTTTTTCTTTTTCTTCAAGTTCGCAAGCAAACTTCTCCACATTTCAGATATTAAATTTGCTGCTTTCTTTTCCCAGGCCGTGTGTGTCATCCACTGCTATACTTTTGTAATACATCAATAAACATATTATATCTATGTTTATTTGAAATGTAGTGTTGAGGCGCCAAACCTTGATTACATACTCCGTCCACTGCCATTTTAGTAGTTTTTCTCCGTTATTTTCATTATACCTGTTACTTTCATTTTACTCTCCGGTTATCTTCTCTAAGATCCATGAGATTTCCTGGCACAGACACCACTGCGTTTGTCCTTGGCCTCCGATCTTTTGACTTGGTCACATGTATACCTAAAAACTGATTTGAAGGACGTAAGCCAGAGCCATTACAATGCGTGTTCGTCAACACAAAGATATTATTAAGATTATGCGTTTATCATGCATGGTAAATGCGTATTGGTTGTAAAAGCATGTGTGGTAAAGCCATATGTGTGCTAATGGCTTCATGGTGACGATCACGCGTGGTTATGACCGCGTTGTAATGGCTGTTTCCCCCTAAGACACTGCAGGAAGCGGGTCTGGGCGTGTTGGACTTCAGGGCACCAGGCGAAGGGCACGCAGCCCTTCTCATACAATATAGAAATCTTTGTGGGGTGATTGTTTCCGTAGTTTGAGGGGCGTTATTATGAGGTCAGGGTGTTGGAGATGTAAAAAGGATTTCACCAATGGCATCAATTGATGCCACTTTAATCCTCTCTGTCCAATCCATTTAATGTCTACGTTTGGTAAACGTAGGTCTTTGTGAATTATTTTCTGTTGTGCGTACCTTTGGCTCCAGAAAATATAACTGTGTCCCACAATCCACTCTGTAAACATCTTGAAGAGAGATCTGGATGCACTCTGAAGGTCTCTGTAAACGAAATGGCAGTTTGCAAAGTAAGATTTTTCTAAAATGGTGGACAACATGCAGTTTTGAAAAAAGAAAAGAAATGATTGGTTGTTCAACAATGTTCTACACTAAGCTAGGATGCATGTTTCTGTTTTTTAAAAGTCTGATTTTTATTGGTTAATGAAAACTGATAGAAAAGAACATTACATAAGATAAGCTGGTATATTCTCAAGTCAAGCACACTTGCTGTTTTAATTTGTAACAATGTATGATGAACTTTTCACCTGTGTGCTGAGTTAGATGTTTTCTGAAGTGTTTCTATGGTAACTGGCAGATTGTGGAATGGGGGAAGGGTTGAAAGTTTTGACAGTTGGAAAGGGTGCAAAAGTTCAAGCAATATAAAAGTGTGTTTCGTTTTGATTTAATGTGGGAATACATGTGATTTTTTATTTATTTGTATATGTGTGTAGATTGAGTGGGTAGATTGACAGGAAAAGTTTGCTAATTGCTATAGGACTTCCTGTCCCCCTAGGACTGCTTAGGGGGGTTTACAATGATCCGCAAGGTCAAAGTCTTCGAAGGGCTTTGTTGAGCCTTTGATGGCCGTGGGGACCACCAACTAACGGGGCGGGCTACTGTAGTGTTATTGGGTGCCTATCCCTGGGACACTGCTGTTTGCTATGGTAGGGCAAGAGTTCTCTTTCAAGTAGGAAAGCACATTGCTTTTCGTCTGAGAGAGCAGCATGTAAGCTTGTCATTCTGACAAAAAGTAATGCTGGCTCCCGAAGGACACAGGGAGTCGACTGGGACCTTGGGGGTTTTGGGGCTCTCCCCACGGTTATGAAGGTTAGATTTGAGCACTGGGGGATGGGGTCCCCCGGGATTGAAAAAATTAGTGATAGATGCTACTTTTTTTGTTTTTTACGGTATATTTAGGTACGTGTTTATATGTTGGTTGCTTGTAATGAGACCTTTTCTCTTTATTGGTACTTATAAATAAGTGCTTATGCATAGTCTGAAATTGTTGAGGAGCAGTGTTTTATACAGTGCTGAACTTTTGACCTCTGTTGACAGTTTACTTTTGCTTGATCTGTTGGGGGTAGGGTGGAAAGTTATGTCAGTTGGAAAGGTTTGCAATGTTAAAGCAATACAAATGTGTGTTTCATTTTGAATGAATGTGTGAAGGATGTTAATTAGTTGTTTATATGTATGTATGTGTAAAATGAGAGGGAAAATGTTGCATTTCGTGGTTTTGCTGCAAACACTAAACTAGAGAGATTCTGTATAAGAATGTCTACTGTGTGAGTGGTATTTTTCTTAATCTAGAAATCAATTTGAAAGGTGAGTTGCTAAATTGCATGGGAATGTATGTGGTGCATCCTTGTACATTAAGAAATTATGGGGCATATTATCAAGACAGGTGATAAAATATTTGCCGCTTTATCGGCCGAAAACTGCCAATAAAGCGGCGATAATGGGCTTGATAATATGCTCTATGGAATTCCAATCGAGGCCCATGTTAGATGTCCTTCACATCTAACATGGGCTTCGATTGGTTTTCAATAGAGCATATTGTCAAGGCCATTATCGCCGCTTTATCGGCAGTGTCCTGCCGATAATGCGGCGATAATTTTATCGCCTGTCTTGATAATATGCCCCTATATTCATCCCTTGTTAAACGTTTTATAGTCGTAAATGTGTTTTGCTATAATGCATGCTGTTATGTGTTTTTGTTTATTATCACATTGTGCGTCTGTGTACATTAAGGAATTATGGGAGATATTATCAAGAAAGGGCGATACATTATCGGCACTTTTATCGGCAGTAAACTGCTGCTAAAGCGGCGATAATGGGTTTGATAATATGCCCTTAAATATTCCCATAGAAGCCCAGGTTATGGTGTTAACCTGGGTTTCAACGGGAATTCACAAGGGCATATTATCAAACCCATTATCGCCACTTTAGCAGTAGTTTCCTGCCGATAAAAGCGGCTATAATCTTCATAATATGGCCCTATATTTGTCCCTTTTTCCATAATTTCTAGCCTTTCCTTTTATACTTCCCTCTCTCTCCTCTTACTCCTTTCTCTCTCTCGGTACTACTATGTTTTTCTTATATTGTCCCCTGTAGTCATATTGCCCTTGTTTGTCTTTATATTTTCCTGTTTCTTTTCTTATTCCTTCTGTCTCCTCATTTTCTTCCCTTTCTCTTCATATTTAATTTTTTTCTTGATACTCCCAGTTTTGTCCTCTTTCTTGTATCTTTCCCTCTGCATATAGTCTGGGTCGATTTACAAGCCTCTTGTGCGTCTTTGTTGTTTTATTGTGTTAGGGGCATTTTATCAAGGACCAGTGATAAAATTATCGTCGTTTTATCGACAGTTTCCTGCCGATAAGTATAAAACTATCTATGTAGTATATACATGGAATATGTATAGTCATTTAAACGTTTTTCAGTAGTAAATGGTAAAATGCATGGTCTCATTTTTTGTGTCTAAAATCACACTGTGCATGTGTGTACATTAAGGAGTTATATTCACACCTTTTTAAACGTTTTACAGTAGTGAATGTGTTTTGGTAATATGTATGGTCTTATATTTTTTTGGGTAATATCACACTGCATGTGTGTATATTAAGGAATTATGGGCCATATTATCAAGCCTGGGCGATAAAATTATGGTCTCTTTATCGGCAGGAAACTGCCACTAAAGTGGCGATAATGGGTTTGATTATAGGCTCTATGGAATTCCAATCGAAGCCCATGTTAGATATGAAGGATATCTAACATGAGCTTCAATTGGAATTCCATAGAGCCTATTATCGCCACTTTAGCGGCAGTTTCCTGCCGATAAACCGGCGATAATATTGTCACCCAGGCTTGATAATAATGTCCTGTATTCGAACATTTTTGCATATTTTCTACACTCTCTTGTTATACTCCCTCCTGTCTCGTCTTACTCCTTCCTCTATCATAATACATCTTGTTTTTCTTATACTCTGCTCTCTTTTTATACTTTTTTTCATACTTGCTCCTTTTTTTGTGTATTTGTCCTCCTATTTATATTCTCTCTTCTCTTTATATTCACCACTGTTGGCATAGTTCTTACTGTTTTCTCATAGTACTCCCTCTCTCCTTATACGGTCAGTCTTTCCTTATAATTGTCTTTTGTCCACATTTTTGTGTCTGTGTCTTTTTACAGTCTTTCCTCTTTCTTCATATATACTCTTCTGTTCTTATATTCTCTGGTTCTTGTTATTCTCGCTGTTCTTTGTAGGTACTTCCTATTGTTTTCTCACACTTTTCTTATTCTTCTAATACTCACATTTTTCCACTCTTTTCTTATACTTTGCATTCTCTACTGATATGGTCGTCTTTTCTTATTGTCAAATTTGTCTCCTCATTTTCCCCCTGTTCTTATACTCCCCCTGTTTTCATATTCTCCTCTCTTTTCTCTTACTTGTGCATGTCTCCTTGTAGTACTGATTTTTTCTTATATATCCTTTTTTCCTATACTCCTTCTCTCTGTGTTCATATGTTCCTCTTTTTCTTCATATTCCTTTTCCCATTTCATTTTCTGTCCTCTCTGTTTATACTGCTTAAATATGTTGATATTGTTTGCTCTATTCTCTTACTCCTCCTTGACTCCCTGCATACACTCTGCAGCACTTTCCTCATATTCTCCGTGTTTTCATACTGATCTCTCTCTTTATATTTGCTTCTCTTGTCATACTTCTGCCTCTTTCGTCATACACTTTTCACTCTTCATAATATTCCATCTGTTTATACTCCTTATTTTCACCTCAGACTGTTTCCTCATGCTCCACCTTTCCCTACATTCTTCGTGCTCTCTTCTGGTACTGTTCTGTCTGTCCTTATACACACTGTCCTTTGCTAGTATTCATTTTTTGTTCTTTTACTTGCGTGTCTTTTCACATACTCCTTTTTTCTTTAGAGTCTTTCTCTGTCTTCTTATAGTGCCCCCTCTGTCTTCTTAGTTTCTTTTTTCTTCTTATACTCTTTCTTCTCTCCTCATATTTCCATCTTTCTCTTCATAGTCTCCCTTACCTATTGGACCAGTTTTTTCATACTTCCTTTATCCCGTTATATTGCAGTGTCTGTTTATACTCCCCTTTTTTGCTATATTTTCCCATGTTTCATACTTCTTCCTCTCTTGTTGTAAGTACTTTTATTTTCATAGTCTCACATTTCTCATCATAATCCTCCCTCTGTTCTTATAAGTAATATTATAGAATATTTCATATATTTCTTTTTGTAATGTTATATATATTTTTTAATACGTTCTGTTTATCAATACTGAAAAAATTGTATCATGCCTACCAAATGTCAAAAGAAGAAACAACGAAAGAAAGGTGTTTATTTGAAGAGAAGTCATCCACAAGATTTACATGAAGAACCATGTGTTAAGAAAAAGAAAAAAAAGTCCTTGTAAGAGAAGGAACACTTTTCTGAGGAAAATATTAAAGACTAAGAGTAGTGTGCACGAAGGAAAAAATGGTATTAGTGTATCTGCAACGAAAAAGAAAAAGAAGAATAAAGAGAACAATCATGGATTTTTTTGGGTGAATGGAAACATAGTTCAAGTTCTGAGCCTTTTTTAATGAAGAAAGTTATCTTCAGAGTAATGATTTGTTGCATGCAGTTGAAACTAGTGGTCGTGCTTATGAGGTTAGAAATGGTTGTCCTATTGAGAAAGAGAAAATTGTTCCTAGAAATGCAGAAGAGGTTTTAGCTAATGAAGTTTTAGGGAGACATCCTAAAGCTCCAGTGTACACTTGGAATTATAGTAGTATTTGTAGTGTACGGCAATAATCTATAGATTTTTTACGCAATTTCTTACGCAACTATACAAAGAAAAGTGTGAAACAAAAGATTAAGATGTTGCAAGGACTGAACCCATGCACAGTAAGAGAAAATACTGGTTTGCAAGGTCATTCTCTGGCTTGTGTTTCTAAAAATGTATGTTGAAGTGTTTTTCACAATTTCAGGATGTTAGCAGTACATCATTCTGAAATGATGAAATTAGTCAGAAGATTGTATTATGCAAAAAGTCCAGCTCTGCTGTTAAACAAATTGAACAGTGCTCTTTTGCATGGATCTGTATCAAATGTAAAGTGCGTTTGTGATGAAATTGAGGTTAGTTATTTTGGTCCTGAGAAAGACAGTGCAGAAATTGATATATTAACCCCTTGCGTGCGGGACGTATTCCCCGCCTTGCGCGGGCGGAGTCATGACGGAACGGTTCCGTCATCAGCACAGCTCAACCGACGCTGATGACGCTGATGACGGAACCGTTCTGTCATCAGCACGCAAGGGGTTAATAGGAGGAAATGTAGAAGAGAATGTACAACAATGTAGTACAGATAATTTTGAACAAGAAATTGCAAAGTTTAAGGTGATTTCAGGTGAAAGGCCAAATTATTGTTGTGTCTGTTGTCGACGAACTCATTATAAAAATCAGACCAGGAGTGTTGATTTGTATCTAAAGAGTGAAAAGGAAAATAATATTGAGTGGAAGGATTTTGCAACTCATTTGTTGGTAGAGAATTGTTTTAATTTGGGTTTTGATCAGCGTATTTGTAAATATTGTTATAACAAATTAGACGAGAACAAAATGCCTGCTAGAGCTGTGCATAATAATCTTGAGATGGTAAATATTCCTTCTGAACTGATGGATTTAAATACCTATGAGTCTATTCTTATTCAATGTGTGCATCCATTTCAGGCTATTGTTTATTTGGAGCCTAAGACAGGAAAATTGCCTCCTTCTGATTTACTGAGGGGATTAAAGGGAAGAGTTGTATATTTGCCTCTAGATTTAAAGAAAAATATTGAAACAATTGGTGTAGAAAAAGTAGAGGATGAGCCTTCAGTTATTCTTGTTAATAGCGTTCCTACTAAGAGTAAGAAAATCTGGCAAGAATTAGTGGATGTTAAGAAAGTGAAAAAGGCAACGTTGTATCTGGTAAAAAAGAATGAATATTACAGAAATGTGTATGTGAGAGAAGAAGAAATAACTGAAGAAGAAGATAGTGAGTTGCCATCTGGACAAATTGAAAAAGTGGATGTGTCCAGAACTGAAGAAATCTACAAACATTACAGTGTTCATCCACTGCATTCTAAAGAAGTGATGGGGAATATTATAGAGTTATTCCAAACGAAAGAAACAAAAGGATGTGCCATTAGTGTATGAGAAAAAAGCTTGGAATCTTGTTGTTTCCCTCAATTGTTTCCCACAGAAAAAGGAGGACGAAATGTTGACCGACCTGGGCAGATTCCTGCATCTGAATACCGGACATCTAGATTATATGCAGAAGATCCAAGATTTCGACAATGTATTCCGTATTTCTTTAATCTTTTGTTTGAGAGTGATTTGTCTGGACTTTCTTATGCAGTAAACCATATCTGGAAAACAGGTTTACATCTGCAAAATGTTTCGGGAAAGGAATTTATGGATAAAGTACTGCAGAAAAATAATGTTTTGGAATCTCAGCTAATTAATCTCATGGCGTGTCAGCGTGGCACTAATGAGTACTGGTACCGTCGTCATGGAGAACTCAAATGTATGATAAGGAATTTAGGAATTCCTACATGGTTCTTTACTTTAAACCCTTCGCTGCTCATGACGAGCTCAGCTCGTCATGCAGTACACTGGTCGTGTGCTTATGACGAGCTGAGCTCGTCATGAAACAATGAGAAAAGAGAATCTGAAGCACAGGAGGGGAATTGCCTTAGCAGCCATGTGGTTAAGCTGTGCTGAATATGCTTGGGATGATTTACTTAAATTTCTTCGAGAGGCAAATCCAAATATACTAAATATTTAATACAAGACCTGGAGAAATGTTGCTCTTTGGATCCAGTTAATGTATGTAGGTATTTCAATCATAGATTTGAAGCTATGATGTCTTTTATCACCAATAAAATAATTCCTCCTCTTGGAGAGGTTCTGGACTTCTTTTGAAGAAAGCAGTATCAAGCAAGAGGTGCTCCTCACATGCACATGCTAATATGGATCAAAGATGCTCCCAAATTTGGTACAGACTCAGAGGATACTGTGTTGTCTTTTATTGAAGAATATGCTACATGTGATATACCCAAATGTAGACAAGATAAGGACGATTGACAACAAGTCTTACGATTCCAACGCCATCGTTGTGGGAAATACTGTTGTCGAAAGTACAAATCTAAGGACAAATTCTACACCAAAGTCGTTTAGCATTTCCACGTCAAGTAATATCGAAAGGAAGAGTGAACAGTTTTATGTCATCTTTGCAACATACTATCACAAGAAAGTCTCCAAAAATACCTACAACTTAAGAAGTAACGAAGAGTCAAAATACATAAATGATTATAACCCAGTCATTTTGTCCATGTGGAATGCTAACATGGATATTCAATATGTTGCTGTTGCTCGAAATGTAACATGTAACATCGTACATAACAAAATCAGAAAAGACGGATTGAAGGAAATGTGGGAAGAGATTTTCCGTGAGACGAGTCTAAGTAAGAAATTATATACTTACAGTTTGAAGATGTTATCTCATCGAGAAATTGGAGTGTATGAATGCTCGGATCGCGCTATCATCTGCAAGTCTATACTCCAAATCAAGAAAAATCATTTGGGTGAGTCTAGGTCTTGCTGCAACAGGTAACCGAGTTCTTAAATCTGTACAAGAAATTGAATATTTAGCTGAAAAAGAGCCAGAAAGTACAGATATTGTGAAAACAAATATGTTGGATACATATTATCCAAATAGAAGTCATCATCTTGAGAACATTTGTCTCTATGAAGTGCTGCAAAACTATATTTTTAAACAGAATATTACAGAAAACATCAATATTGGTATATATGCCGTGATTGGTTCCGAAGGATGTCTGGTGAAACAAAGAAAAGGACATTTGATTAATCACCGTAAACTAAGTAGCGAAACACCTGACAAAAGGGAATTTCACTATTTAGCTCTTTTGCAACTTTTCAAGCCATGGCGTTCAGAATTGGAATTACTTGGAGATTTCGAGAGCTATGAAGATTCTTTCAATGCAACTAAAGATGCTATACAATGTGCTGTTTTTGCTATTTATGTGAAATTGTTGAATGACGAAATTGAGCTAGAAGCTACAATTGCAGCTGCGATTGCTAGAGACAGTTCTCAATAGAGTCAAACTTCTGCTCCGTTGAGTCAAGACCCACTAGGAGAACCAATTGTTCAAAATGAAGCAGCAACTGCTATGGAAGAGGAGGAGACAGCAATGTACCAAGGTCAAGAAGATGTTAGAAACTTAGGAAATTTGGAAGAACAACTAAATCTTGAGCAGAAAGAAATATATGACCAAGTGAGAGAACAGATTGACCATGGATTACTTCCTGAGAAGAAAGAGTGCTCTTGCTCATCATTTGAACCTATCTGAATGTACGTGAGTGGACAAGCTGAACCAGGCAAAAGTTTTTTAATTGAAGTAATCAGAAGTTTTCTACAGAAAACCACTGAGGCGCATTTGTCGCGTGTTGTCACTACTCCAACTGGATTAGCAGCCCACAATATTAAAGGAATTACTTTACATTGTTTATTAATGCTACCAGTGGAGCATGAAAACAAATTAGAATACCACAAGCTATCTGGAGAAGCTTGTTTTGAGTTTCAAGAGTTTTGAGAAAACTTCCTATTATTGATGAGGTAAGCATGGTATCACACTTAATGTTTGCTTTTGTGCATTTAAGAATGCAGCAAATTCTTAAAACAGAGTATGACGTATTATTTGGAGGAAAGCACGTCATAGTTTTTGGAGATCTTCTACAACTTACTCCTGAAAAATGGCAACCAGTGTTTAAAACACTGCTGTATGAAGAAACTAGAACGTCTTTGGGGAGTATTGGAAATGCAAACATTTGGTCATATTTTGAGTATAAGGAACTTATTACAAATATGCGACAAGCAAAATATGTTGATCATGGAACTATTCTTCAAAATATAAGATTTTGAAAAATGACTGGACATGGCAAACAAGCTTTACAGAGACGATTACTTTCCAATTTGTTTCCGAATGAAAGTATTGTACCAAAGAAAATATACATGACAATTGCAGAAAATAAGTCTGTAATCTGCTTAATGCCAATACTACTTGAATGTTCTAAATTCAATGAAGAAATGTTGAATTTGGAAAATGATGACATTTTAAAATTGGAAGCTATTGATAAAATGGAACATGAGGGAATCACTATTATTTTGAGTGAAAAGTTGAAAAGGAAATTGGATTCTTTAGAGAAATCGATAAGTAAAACTGCTGGTTTAGAAAAGAATTTGTATGCATGTGTAAACCGTAGGGTAATTTAACGACATAATTTGAATGTGGAAAAAGGTTTAGTAAATGAAGCAATGGGTAAAGTTGTTGATTTCGTTAATTATGTAAATAGAGATGGTGTTGATTTTTCGAAAATCAAATTTGATCAAATTGAAGAAGTACAACAGTTTAGTCATTGTTCAGCTCGGTTTTTGCTTGTAAAAGATTTGTATGTTCGCAGAAAACAGTTACCTGTTTCTTTGGTGTATGCAGTGACCATTCATAAATCTCAAGGTTTAAGTGTAGATAGTGCTTTAGTAAATATTGGAGGTACAGTGTTTAAAGAGAGTATGGCATATGTTGCTTTGCCTCGAGTCAGAACTTTATCTGGATTGTACTTGATTGATTTTGATGAGAAAAAGGTTAGTGCAGATGTAAATTGTGTGAAAGAGTTTAATAGGTTAAGAAGAGAATATGCACCTAATTTAGGTCAAAATCCAGTATTTGAAAAGCGTGTGGTAGGTAGAAAAAGAAGATTTGAGAATATTTGTAGTGAAAATGTAGAGAAAGAAAAAAACAAGATGAAGTTGCGCCTGCAAGCAAAAAGAAAAAGGACAGTGTTGAAGAGAATGTTGGTTATCGGTTTGAAAATAGTTGTGGTGTTAACTGCTATGCTAATGTAGTTGTTAATGTTAATTTTGTTCTTGAAAGTTTGCAACAGCAAATTGTTTAAAATCGGGAAAAAAATTCTATTCATTGTTGTATTCTGTTTATGAGAAATGTAGCAGTAATAAAAGTAAAATACAAAGTGTTTCTGATATTCGAAATGTTTTGGACATATGTTCTGGTTCTAGTCAATTAATGCCGAATATTAAGCAAGATTGTCAGGAATTTTTAATGTTTATGCTTGCTGTACTCGAAGATGAAGGTATAGATATTGAAAACCTTTTTGGCCTTTCTTATAAATGGCAACATGACTGTCAAAATTGTTTGTTTACATTTAGCACTAACATAGACACTGAAACATTCAGATATTTGACTTTACCTGACTGTGAATCAGTGTCTTTTAACAATCTAATTAGAGGAGCAAGTCAAAACATGGAGTGTAGCCAATGTAAATCAGAAATATCATCAACATTATTTATACAAAGATATGGATAGTATGTAATTTTAATGCTGCAACGCTGTAGAGGTGATGGAAGAAAATCGGAAACTTTAATTAAACATTTTGTAGCTGGTCAAGTTTCAATATCAGGAAGAACTTTTGTAGCTGTTGCAATAATTTTTCATGAAGGACTTTCTACAACATCTGGACATTAGACTGTTTATTTAAGATGTCTGAAAGGTTGGATACATTGTAATGATAGTCAATTAGTTTTTAAAGTAATGTTTGCCTAAAGAGTTACCAAATTCTTACCTATTATTTTTAAAGCCAAACTTTTAAGATCAAAATTTGGCCTTTCTGGATTATTGCTGTTAAGGTAGATTAGTATGGTGTTGTAGAGTATTTTGTAAGTGAGGGTGAGGAGCTTGAAGGTGATCGTCTTGTTGATATTGAGGTAGTGTAGGTGTATCAGGTGGTGGGTGATGTGTCTGCAGCAGGAGACATTGATGATCACTCAGGTGGAGGTGTTTTGGATTTGTTGTAGTTGTTGCAGGTGTTTGGCTGGAATTGCTGTATAGAGTGTTTTGTCACAGTGTAGTCTGCTGCTGATGAGGGCCTGTGTCATTGTTCTTCTTCTTTTGGGTAGGATTCACTTGTAAATGTTGCGGAGTATGTGAAGTGTGTTATAGCAGTACGAGGAGATGGTGTAGACTTGCTTACACGTGGAGAGGGAGGAGTTGAGGATGAATCCTAGGTTGTGGACATGGTTGGTAGGTGCTGGTACTGTTCACAGTGTAGTTAGCTAGCAGGAGTCATCCAAGGCTGAGGGGGGTGGGACTGAGGATAAGTACCTACATTTTGTTAGAGTTCATGTTTAGAGAGCTGCTCTTTATGTAGTTGGTGATGTCCTTCATTGTGTCATGGAGGTTGCTTTTGGTGGTATGTCGTTTTTTGGTGAGGAAGAGGATGAGCTGGGTATTGTTGGCATAGGAGATGTTGTTAACTTGTGATTGTGGGCTACTTGTGTGAGGGTGGCCATGTAGATGTTGAATAGTGTCCGGTTGAGGGATGAAGACTGGCAGAGGGAAACATTGATTACAGTGGTTTTGGATCAGAAGGCTGGGAGGTAGATGCTCAGGATTACTATTGGAAAGTTTGCAAAGTAAGAATTTGATGCATACTATTTGGCCGTGCGAACAAGTATGTGAAAGCAATAACACATTTTTGTTGTATATTTTGTCAGCATATATTTGTAAGTAACAATATTTGATCTGGAAACTTTGGCACAATAATAGGATGCAGACTGCTCGGAGGAGGTGGTGGTGGAGATGAGGTAGTAGGAACTGCAGGTTGAGGATTCTCCTGCAACATTTGTGTTGCCATCCTTGCATAGTTATTTGGATGCAAATTTTTGACATGGTGAACCATGCTGGTTGTATTGAAAGAGTACTTTTTAGTGGGATCAACCCTGGAAAGAGTAACCTCAAAGATCTTGCAAGTTACTTTCGGTGCATTGACTTTTTTATGTCCCTCAGGATATGTAAAAAAACTTCATATGAAAGCTTCTTTTCTCTTTTTCTGAAGTTGCTCAACAATAAATTCTTCCTCACAGGAATGTTCTGATGAAGTTTCAAAAAGAGCAGACATTGTATAGTTTGGTTCTAAAGGAGTACAGCTCCACAGAATAGATGCTTCTCTAGAGAAAGTCCAAGTAAAATGATCAAAATAGGAAGGGTCTTTCAACAGTTTAAATATGAAGTATTATGAACGAATCAAAACTTTCCTTTTATCCTCACATGGCTTTGCACACACTTACAGTGCATTTACTGTGTGTTTACGTTACAAGTATCTACGACGTACAATTGCATTTTTCGTATTTGCCTTCAAAAGTAATATACGGTTAATAAAAGTAAAAAAAAAAGTATTTTCATGATTATCCCAGATAATGTCTTTCCGTAGTATGTAGATTAAATACATAAATATATGTTTTTAAACAATTAGAAACTTTTGAGCCGTACGCGCACAGGGCGCCGTACATGACATCACATGGAAGCGTTGATGTGACGCGTAACGTCACAACGTATTCGTAACGTATGCATTGGTACGCACAGTGGATTATTACTTGTACAAAGTATGTGTGATCACCGTACGCGTACAGTACGATTATACAAAAAAGGAAATATATAGAATTTGATTTTCATAAATTGGAGAAAAAAAAATTGAATTAAATAAATATTTTAGACTTTTGTTTTGTTATTATTTTACATTAAGAATATGAAATATAACTTAAAAAATAAAATAACTATAAATAATTATAATAAAAATGTAGGAAATTAGTATAGAAAGACAGAAATATAATAATGAATACCTTTAAAAATTATCATTTAAAAAACCTTTGAAATTCACTGAAAAAACCATAGGTTTTAGCCACGTTATAGTTAGCTGGACATTTCACTCATACAAAACCTTTGAAATTCCCTCGTTATAGTTAGTTCAGCTAACTATAACTTGCGCGCCCGCTATGCACTGCTGATGACGTCACATATTACATCACTCATAACATGGTCAGTGACATCACTGATGACATCACTGATGACATCTCAAATGATATCACTGATGACATCATCCTTGTGAAAGAGTGGCAGACCTCTCAGCCTAATATAACCCTTGATACACACATTCAAAAATAGAAACTAACATTTTCAAAAAATGGAGATACCAATACCAGTTAGATAGTGAAGTATTATGGCTCACTGGTTAGGTGAAGTAGTATGGCTCACTGGTTAGAGGCGGCAGACCCGAGAGCAGAGGACGGCCCGGGAACAGGGTTCGATTCCCGGCGCGGCAGGTTTCTGGACCAGGGTCAGCGGACTCGATAATTCTCTCGCCTCGGTGCCCACTCTGATTAGCGTTCACACTCGGCAACTCTGGGCATTAGCTTGCCTCATCTTCACTAACGGCCCCACCAGACCGCCGGGGATGCCTGGTCTCACCCTGGAGATACCCATTAAGGGACCATCTCTCAGGGAAGCCAGGAAGGGTTTCGCAGCGGTCGAAGCGCCTTGGGACCCTACGGGTAAGTAGTGCGCTATATAAATGCCTATACATTTACATTTACATACATTTACAACAACCTATTCAGTAATTCTGTGAGGGCATCATGGTTTTTTATACAGGTATGAGTATTTCTGCATCGTAGATAGCAATTAAAATATTAGCGCAAACCATATCAAATGGCATTTGCCATGCGACCCTTGACGTCATGTTGGCTTGTTTCCAACTCCACAGATATATGAAGATAATTAGATATTTGGGAACGTGGTTTAAGCATGCGCTATAAGCGACCTTATATAGAGCGGTACTCTCGAGTGCAATCCTAAGCTCAAATATATCCACTGCTTCTCTTACCAAGTTACCAAACTGAAAAAATTAAAACTAAGCAAGTTACCCCAGTATTAACGATGTCCATATTTTTAAATATTAACCAGATTATGGGTAGTGCCATAGAGTTAGACACCTGTGAGTAAAACATTAAAAACGAGTATGACATTATAGATGGCCAAATTGAGGTGTCAGGTTCTTAGGATATAAATTTCATTATTTCTTATACCAACTTATATTTACAGATATTAAGAAGGCTTTCTTAAAAAGACAACATCATCTATTTCGAAAGCAGCAATTGAATTCACAATCCAGTTATCATTTTTGGGGATTTTTAAGTAAGTGGTGTTCTTTTACCATCCTGGCTGCAGATACTAATCAGTGTTGTGTCATGTACACATACATTGATTTAGATATCAATGCCCATTTTTCTATTTCATAGGCGCATTTCATCTAATCACAGAAACATACAAAGAGAAACGAAGTTAGTCCTTATCTTGTTTAGAAGACACAGAGTAAGTTTCTTAATTTTCTCTATTTTACACCAACAACATATGATATAGGGAGCATGTTATTATGATATTTTAGTACCCCCAGTTTATCCACTCTCTTTGTTAGATAAACTATCAATCTAAACATGAAGATTAGGACATTTTTTACCAATTCTTCTACTTCAGGTTATCTAGCCCTCTTTTCTCATCAGTTACCTAACTTCAAATTGAAATGCTATTAATTATGTGTGTGCTCCAGTTTCAGATATAAGCCATAATAATTCTATCAAGTATTGTCTCGGATTTTTGTGATCAAGGAAGACCTTAGGAAACAGTACATTGTATACGTTAGTTTAGTGAAAAATAAATAAATAAATAAGTTGTGACATAGTGGAAACTCTATTTAGGTCATGAATGTATAGAGTTATATAGTGGATTATCATAGACTAAGATAATGAAGTACAAAATGTTGTTTGGTTTTAAAAAAATTTTTTTATATCTCTTTTAAAAAAAAATGAAGTTGTGTTTATAAAAAGTTTTTAATAATATGTAAATAAATCTTATTACAGGTACTGTGGTAGTGTCCTGAAGAAGGCGTTGGATACGCTGAAACGCACGTCAATAAAATTACTACTCTAATAGCAATTGGTTCATTAGATTGATTATACCGATGTATAAATGTATAACACCATTTTTTAAGTATAGTCTTTTGCTACTGTGATGACATTTACAAATAGTTTGTATGTTTTCATGTATATTTTTAATTAAATAAAATTCACAACAGATTTTTTGGATAATTCAGTGTACTGTTTTCAAGCGTTACCTTCCACACATTTATATGTATTGCCTTATGCTTGCCTAGGAATTGTTTTTTTCACATATAATTCCAAAACCTACATACACATCCACTCATTCACCAATAGTTCTATATAATCAACACTCATACAAGTACTCACTCATCAAATGTGCTCATACGCTCATACACTCATACATCCTGTTACACACCTACACTTATACATAGAGTTATTCACGCACATACTCTAACATGCAAATAAAATATCAAACATCCTTTTACTTGCATATACAGCTCTAAACACACCACTATACTTATTTCTACAGAAACGTACACATACTTACTCTCTTAAACAATCAGTTATAGAAACACATACTTATTTATACAGGAACTCTTCCAATCTGTCACTCTCATATATCCTTACTTATATACATCTATACTCACATATACTAGTTTAAAACATATGTGCTTACTCATAAAGACACTTTTGAGGCAGTCATTCACTCACTCACACAACCATACACACACTCATCCACCCATACAGTCCTGCACACATGCTGTCTTCAAAACACATACAAACAGTGAGTCAGTCATTCATGCATCTGTGCGATAAGTAATACCCCCACCAAACCATACAGACACTCATTCTGATACTCAAAAAACAACTAATAACCCATATAGGTACGCATGTAGCTACTCACTAACCCATGCAGCCACTTATACTCAAAGTGAGACACTGATACAGATATTTACATATTTAAACATTACTCTCTAATACATGTATTCACTAAGATATACTTAATAAGTCAGTTATATAATCAATTTTACAAAAAAAACATTTAGACACTTATTTACCCATTAATTCTTCAATCAACCTTTAGATATACATATATAAAAAATATTTATTTTTCAGAAAGACACACATTCACTGGATGATGTCATCAGTGATGTCATGAGTGATGTCATGAGTGATGTCATTGACCATGTCATGAGTGATGTAATATGTGACATCATCAGCAGTGCATTGCGGGCGCATGAGTTATAGTTAGATGAACTAACTATAACGGGGGAATTTCAAAGGCTTTGTATGAGTGAAATGTCCAGCTAACTATAAAAATGTGTGAAACCTATGGTTTTTTCAGTGAATTTCTAAGGTTTTATAAATGCTAATTCCTAACTATAACGTGGCTGAAACCTATGTTTTTTTCAGTGACTATAGATATAGGGCCATATGTATCAACACATTTCCCCATAGACACAGAATGGGCAAAACCCTTTGATACATATGGCCCATAAGTACAGATACATATACGGATATAGATATATTTTTAAAAGAGGAAAACCAGGCACAGTGGGAGATGGAAAACAGAGGGCCAAAACACTGCATGGCAAAATAATCGTTCAGATTAACAATTCAAAATGAAAGAGAGTGTGAGCAAATGATCACTCATCTTTCCAAACACATTTTGACTCCTGCTGAATCATCTGTTCTTGGGCTGGGGCACTTCTCCTTTCTGGATCCTGAGTCTGATTGTGGCACCTGTAGGAATGGTAAAGAAAAGCTCTATTGAGATTGAGACTTAATTGAGAATTTAAAAGCCAAGTGGCATTAGTTTGAAATTAAGATCCAAATACAATCTCATTATGTATACATTTCAAGAATTGGTTATACATGATCTCCTAAGTAAACTGCAGTTAAGCATTGTTGGAAACAACCAGTGTTTGTGTGATATTCCCCAGGATATTTGGCTTCTGTTTTTGTTGGCCTTTGCATTTTACCCCTGCCAGGTAAAGTTTCTGTTAAGGCTGGTCAAATTGGCATATACTCAATTTGCACACTTTATTTACTTACTAGCAGCCCGTCCCGACGTTGTCCGGGTATGAATTGCTGCCGGCTAGTAATATATTGTTTTGTAGGATTTCGTTTTGATAGCATTTCTTATCTGTGACAGGCCTGTGAAACGCTCCGATTCACAGCGCACTGCTGATGCGCTTAAGAGTGCGCGTTCAGTAGTGTGTGAACTCGAGTTTCCCTACTTTATTTTTCCTTGCAATATTATATAGCGCAAACTCGACAACATGGCATGAGCAAAATTTACATTACAGAAGAACACATTCATTTGTGGTAGGCATGGAGAGACAAAGCGAGTTGCCTGTAATCACTGGATGTTGAGCTGATGCCGAGATTCGAACGTAGCTCTCCAGCTCTAAAGTTCGCAATTCTAGAACTTGTGGTGGGAGGTGTTTCTAAAAGTGTATGTCGGTGCTGGTCATCAATGAGAGAGACCTGTGCATTTTTCAAATCGGTGGTGAAAAAATATGAGTATGATGCTGAAGATGTGGGCCGCCATGCCACCAATGTACTTACTGGGGGAGGGTAAACACCCATTATTCCGCAACTTTCTTTCCGCATACCATGACTCCACATACTTTCATTACGAAAGTACCATGACTCCGCAATGCCATTATAATGCATGGCATTACATTTTATATGCTTTTACCACGCATACATTTACAACGAAATTCGTTGTAAATGTATGAATGGTAAAAGCATGTTTTTTTAAAATGTTTGGATAAGGGAAGTATCATTCCCACTATCACCTTAGGAATACCTATGGGGTATAAAATTCTGCGCCAGGACCGACTTGAGAAAGTAGGAGGCGGGACCGCCATTATATATAAAGACACGCTAAATATCAGAATATTAGAACAAGTAATGCTACCTACTATGGAAGTAGTGATTTTCCATCTAAAAGTCAACTCTAAACTACACTAGAAAGGAGCACTAGTATACCGCCCACCCGGACCTAATGCTGGTTTCTCCCTAGCCTTAGCTGAACTTTTAGCTCCTTACATTAAAACTACTGAAAATTTTATCCTACTCGGAGATTTTAATTTTCATATTGATGCTGCAGACCACCCTGATACGAAAGCACTTCTGAAGTTCTGACAGATCTTGCCTTGCTGGGCCTACATCCTCGTAACACGGGCCTTACTCATATAGGCGGCCACACCCTGGACTTAATTTTCACTTCACTCCCCAACGTTTATTGTCATTCACCTAACTATATTTCCTGGTCTGATCACAAAATTATAGACTTTACTTTTTTGCATTTGCCTGAGTCTAATAACCACTCTATTACACAGCCTGTTAATCGTAGACCATAGCATAAAGTCACTCCTGCCAGATTTGCGCAAGTCTGGAAGCAGCCATTATTTTTAAACACGGATGACGTTGAGACTTCCCTCTCTAAATTTAACTCTACCCTGATGACAGCTATCAACACACTAGCTCCCCAGAAAACTGTTAAACAGCCAACCACTGCTAAGAAGGAAACATGGTACACTGAGGCCCTCAAAGTGGAAAAGCAGGGGTGTAGAAAATTGGAAAAGCTGTGGAGACGGACACGTAAGGGAGAAGATAAGGATCGATACTTGGCAGCCATGACCACTTATTATAAAAATATAAAAAAAGCGAGGAAGTTCAGTCTTACCTCCCAAATAACAGAGGCAGGCAACTCTACTCGAGAGCTATTCAAAATTATACAAACCTTCACTAATCCAGTAATGTGTGAGAGCCCGGATACTTTCTCTCAGGATCTTTGTAATAATATCTCTCAATTTTTTGAGGATAAAATTGAAGGGATATACAAAAAAATTCTGAAAGTCGCTGGTCCTTTAGAGACTGAGACCTCTGAAATCTCCCCAATGATGGCTCATGGGAATACCCTTCATGCAATCCCCGAAATAACTTTACAAGACTTGACTATACTTATCAACAAAATGAAAACCGGCTCCCCCACTGATTTGATCCCTGCTAAAATGATTTCCTCCCTGACGGAATCATTAGGCCCCACTATTCAAAAACTAATGAACCTTTCCTTTGCCGAAGGACAACTCCCACAACCCTGGAAAGAAGCGGTAGTGAACCCTATACGTAAAAACACCACTCTACCTTGGTCAGAACTCTCCAACCTCCGCCCCATTTACCTCCTCCCTTTTATTAGCAAACTGGCTGAGAAACACGTTAATACCATCATCTCCAGCTTTATCGAGGCGACAGGGGGCCTGGACCAATCTCAATCTGGGTTCAGGCCCAACCACAGCACTGAATCGGCCCTCCTCTCGGTGACTGATAAGATCAAAATGTCACAGGATAGAGGAGGATCCATGATTCTAGTGCTGTTGGACCTGTCTGCGGCCTTTGATACCGTGTCTCATAACATCCTTCT
This sequence comes from Lissotriton vulgaris, assembly GCF_964263255.1. Lineage (NCBI taxonomy): Eukaryota > Metazoa > Chordata > Amphibia > Caudata > Salamandridae > Lissotriton > Lissotriton vulgaris. The sequence continues at coordinate 127,493 of NW_028254224.1, read as the reverse complement.
CAGCAGTTTGCAGGGAGTGGGGATTGGTGGCTTAGCACTATCTTGGCTGGAGAGTTTTCTTTCCGGGAGGTCGCAATCTATCAGCCTAGGTCCCTATCGCTCCATCTCGAGGGAACTCACGAAGGGGGTGCCACAGGGCTCATGTCTCAGTCCTACATTGTTTAATGTATACGTGGCCCCCCTTGCTTAGATTGTACGGAAGTATGGGTTCACACCGGTCTCCTACGCTGATGACACCCAGCTTCTCTACCCTTTCAGCTCCCTTGGCCCTAGAGTCATTGAAAACTTTGCTGAGGGTATGAGAGCAGTGTCACATTGGATGGCTGCAAACTGCCTCCAATGTAACGTTGCAAAAACTGAGGTTATGCTCTTCGGCAAAGCAAGTCTTCTGTGGTCCCCAGATTGGTGGCCGCTGGATTTGGGTCCAATTCCTACATCAAAGCCACATGTTAAAAACTTAGGGGTAAAAATTGACCAAAAATTGACCCTTAAGGAACATGCCAACTACATTGCAGGACAGTGCTTCCACACTATTGGCCTTCTAAGAGGAGTATTCCCATATCTTCCGGATACCTACAGGAAGACACTCGTACAGGCTCTGATTACTAGCCGCCTGGACTACTGCAACGGCCTGCTGACATTAGCAAATGCAGATGCAGTAGGCCGTTTGCAGGTAGTTCAGAATACTGCAGCCAGATTGGTCATGAGTGCACCGGCTAGGACTCCCTCTAAGCCTTTGTTGGAGGAGCTGCATTGGCTCCCTATACGACAGCGTATCAGCTTCAAGATATGCTGTACGGTCCACAAGTGCTTATACGGGGATAGTGTTAAATACCTGTCTCAATCTCTGGAGCTGTATAAACCCTCCCGATCACTCCGTTCAAGCAATCAAGCTCTGTTGAAACCCCCTGCAACAAAAAAAATCCAGACAGGGAGACCGAGCATTCTCCTCAGTTGGCCCTGCTTTATGGAATAAACTTCCTACAGACTTAAAAATGACCACCAACCATCTGTCCTTTAGAAAATCATTTAAAACTCTTCTCTTTCAGGAAGCATTTCAGACTCTCTAACCATCCTCCACTGACTCTGTTAATGTTCTGACCGGCAAAGCGCGGAGATACCCTTACAGGATTGATTCCAGCGCTATATAAGAAATTAAAATAAATAAATAAATATAGGGGTATATGTTTTGATGTACTGAGGTATATGTTTTGGGGTGTTTGGGTATTTTAAGGGTTCAGATATAATTTTGGGTTATGGGGTACAGGGGTGTTGAGGGTTTAGGGATAGGTATGGGTTTTGGGGTACAAGGGTATTTTTAGTGTTCAGGGGTAGGTTTGGGTTTTGGGGTTCAGAGTTATTTTAAGGGTTCAGGGCTAGGTTTGGGCTTTGGGGTACAGGGGTATTTTTAGGGTTCAGGTCTAGGTTTGGGTTTTGGGGTACAGGGGTATTTTAGGGTTCAGGGGTAGGTTTGGGTTTTGGGGTACAGGGTTATTTTTATGGTTCAGGGCTAGGTATGGGTTTTGGGGTACAGGGGAATCTTTAGGGTTCAGGGGTAGGTTTGGGTTTTGGGGTATGGGGTATTTTAAGGGTTCAGGGCTAGGTTTGGGTTTTGGGGTACACGAGTATTTTAGGGTTCAGGGCTAGGTTTGGGTTTTGGGGTACAGTGGTATTTTTAGGGTTCAGGTGTATGTTTGGGTTTTGAGGTACAGGGGTAATTATAGGGTTCAGGGCTAGGTTTGGGTTTTGGGGTACAGGGGTATTTTTTAGAGTTTAGGGAAAGGTTTGGGTTTTGGGGTACAGGGTATATTTATAGGGTTAAGATAGGTTAGTGTTTAAGGGTGTTGAGGTATTTTAAGGAGTAAGGGTGGGTTATGATTATTGGGTGCAGGGGTATTTAAAGGGAGCAGGGTGGACACCTGGAGCTGGAATGTACAGAACCTGGGAAGAAAAAACAATGAAATATTGGGCACACCGCTCGCTTTTTATTCCCCATAAACCCGCGCCCCGCACATGCCCCCGCCCCCAGCACACGCCCACAGCACAAGATATGAGACAAGGCATGGAGGGCGGAACGTACCACACGCCCCCAGCGTTTGTCACGTCCCCCAGCACATGCCCACAGCACAACGCAGACACGCCCACAAGGGACTACTTTGCTGGCACGTTTCTTGTATTTTTTAAATGTATATGGTGGGCGTCTGCATAGTCTATGTCCTTCTGCTGCAACTGCCCTTTCCAACGCTGTATTGGGTGTTGTGATTGGTGCTGTGATTCCTGAGATTTCCCGCCTCAAAGGTTTGGGCTCTCTCTTTATTATATTAGTATAGATAAATCCCTAGTATATAGTATGATGTGTACCCATGGCCTGCAAATTAAATGCTACTGGTGGGCTGCAGGAGACATTGAGCCACCCATTAAATAAACTTTTCAAACATGTCTCAGGCTTACTCCTGCCGCATGTGTGTGCACTTTTGAACTTCCATTTCAATCTGGCAAAACACACATGAACCGAGCTAGGGTCAAATCAAACTGCACAGCCAAACTCAAATGAAAACAATCGATCAAAGCGTTAAATTTCATCATAGTTTTCCTCTGACTTCGACTCCATTGTTCATGCTTTCGTTTTCTTCATTTATTGTGATTCATTTTATTCATCCAAGTGTTCTTGGCAAAAGTAAAAACCCAGGAGACATGAAATCCTTGCCACATGTCACGATTTATTAAAATGTGTCCCAATGCATTTTGGGAAACTTCCCTTCGTTAGGGGACTCTAAAAATACAAAGATAAGAAACACCACCATCAACATCATTATCACCAGTTTCCCTGCTTAATTTAGAAATTCAACTCATTAAATATTCCTTATTTATAACGTGTATCAAATACCCTTAAAACAGCATTTCTTAATAACCAATTCTGCAACATTACATCGTACTGGGAATCACACTCTTAAACCCTATCCCAAGCGTTTCCTTCTATCCCCAAGAGTCTGCCATGCCTCCATAGCACTGTCCTCCAATGAAATTCAAAACGCTGCTGCATCTAACTAAACGTTTATCAGCTTTGGGCTTACCATGACATTTCTCAGGTTGCTATTGCAGTCCAAAGTTCATTTTCGCCCGCTATGCTTCTCGTTAATTAGCTGGGGGTCATCATACATTCACATTTCATAAAGTACCACTGCACATCCTTTGTAACTATTCAGATCGAACTAAATGTATAGTTGCTATTCCTCCACAGGTGTTCTCTACCCATGTGACTCCTTTAACTTCAACGTTAAAAAACATACTAATAAGAAGAGCGCTAGTACATATATTGCCTTCATGGGCTTTAACCTCCGTTCCCACAATGCCTCTCTCCTTCCTTATTAACATTCGGAATGCCCAAAAACAGATGCCCATACAACCTGTTACATTTTTCACAGCATAATAAACAAAATTATACAAATATAATGTAAATCGTGTGTAAACAGAGCAGGGTTAAAAACTGTGTCCTCAGTGGTTTGAATATGAAAATATGGTTTGAGTGAACTCCCAACATTACAGTCAGTCTTGCAGACAGTAAAATGCACGTTATAGCAAAATGTTGATGGTGGATGCATTCTCCTGGACTCCTGTGCCTATCTTAAACCTCATTCTCAACCGTTATGTTCAATTACATTTTAGATCATCTCATTAATCAAATGTTCATTGTTGGACTTGGTCCTTTTTGCAGGGTCACCCTGAACTTTTTGCCTTCCTCCTATATTTTTTCTGACCTGTTGTTAGCTATTTTATATACATTTTGTCTGTCCTGTTTTTGTTGGTTTTATGACTCTGGTCACTTTACCACTGCTGATCAGTGCTAAAGTGCATATGCTCTCCCTATTGTAAATGAGTGTATTAATTAGTGACTCCATAATTGACTATTTGGTTTACTTGTCAGACCCTAGTACAGTGCACTGAGTGTGCCCAGGGCATGTAAATCCAAATGCTGCTAGTGGGCAAGCAGCACTGATTGAGCCACCCACAGAAGCAGCCTTGTAAAAGGTGTCTAAGGTCTGCCATCGCAGAGCCTGCGTGCAGTCTGGTACTGTCATGCTGACTGGGCCAGTGCACCCACTTGCCAGTCCCTGAACCTTCCCTTTTCTTCATATCAGACACCCTTATGGTAGGCCCAAGGGCAGGGTGCATTGTAAGTATAAGGGCCTGCAAGGGTCAAGGATGCGAGCCGCCTTTCCCCCACCCGTCGGATACTCATCTGACTCTGTCTAAAACACCCCACCCGAATTTGAGCAGCACCAGTGAACAAATCACTCCAAATAACAGGCCAGAAGTACCAACGGCATAACAACGCCGCACCTTATTGCCGTTCAACGATTCTCAACCCACAAACAACTCCACCAACGATGACATGTCTTCAATAGCAGTCCAGGAGTGGGAGGAACTAGTTGCCACATATAACGTCAATTCTCCCGATGGGAAACTGCCAACCGCCGCCTCGCCAAAAATAGAAGGGCACACCACCGTAGGCAAACCAGCTCTCGATACTCCATGGATAACAATCCTAAATACCCTCCAATACTCGGCTTCCGCTCTGGACTTCCAGTCACAAAAAATGGACCTACAACTTTCTGTCTTACAATCAATGGCTGACTCCATTGCTGGGATTGACTGGAAAATCGCGGAATTGAACGGCCTTATAAGACGGGGCCAAGATGCTGTATTTGCAGATCAATCATCTCCGTCAAAACTGGCGCAGCACGACCCTCTTTTAGACAAGCTCTCATCTCTTCCATCGATGTTAGGGGACTTGATAAGTGACTTAAAATCAACAGCCCTCCAAACCTTAAAGCTACAAACCCCTGACCCAATCCCAGTACCCTCTTCAACGCCAACACAGCCTGTGACCAAGCTGCCGGGAGACCTTAACCCCGTTCTTATCCTCAGATCAAACATTACCCCTCGGTCTACTTGAATCAGAGTCAACGTCTACCATTCGGCTCACAGCGGAACCCCCTTCGCACTCCATTGCCAGGTCTAGGAGAAAGAACGAAAGGAAAGGTAGGAACCAGACACTATTAGGTGGAACACATAACATAGAAGAACATACAATATCCTCTCCCTCAGCGGCTGCTGACATCGGGAGTTTGACAACCAATGACCAGCCTTTTCCCCTGCACAAGGTTGCATGTAGCACCCTCCCAGTGTCTCCATTACAGAGTGTAAAATCAGGACACAAACTTACAAAGAAATTGACACCCAAAAAATACAAACAGAAATCGTTACAATCTAAAACAATACAACTTGACCATAACATTGTTACCACAAAACCCAAACCAGCCGAAGAGGTCTTAACAACAGGTCACGTGGACATCCTTATGGCCACCGCCACAGAGACACCTTAGCAGTCTAAACCAAAATCAAACAGCACATCAGGAACTACGAGGTTAGTCAATCTCCAAAGTGGACTTTCCCCCGCCCCTGATACAGCACTCAAAAGTGCCTTCCCTGAACGAGGGCGACTGGAGAACAAGAGTCCGGCAATTGTCTCAGCAATATCGACGCATCCAGGCACCCCAACCTCAATCTTTTTCATTCCTGAATGTAGATCCAGAGGTAGGGCGCCATCCTGAACAGGGGCAACATATTAAAACTCATGCACTCACTAACAAATCTCGTAATATCAGCAACTCTGACCTTCTACAAGTAGGGTTTCAGTCCAACACTGCTCCCCAAGGCCCAGACATAACAAAGACAATTTGGAACTCTTTGGAGATTGCGCACAAAATAATGAAAGAAGAAGCAACGTTCCAGCAATGGGAGATTGCCCTGAAGCTCAAAAAGCAACCACGCTACCCCACTCCTCTTCTACCCCCCACTTGGCCACAGTCTAAAAAAAAAACAGCTCAATATTAAAGGGAGCTAGGAGCAGTTCACCCGGGACTCTCACCAGAAACACAAAAAGCCCCCGACATGGCCAAAATAATAACCAAGGCAACCAACTCTTGTTTACAACCGACCTCAATTGGAAGTCAATTCAACGCACAATCATCATCACGACCACAGACAACTGACAAAAAGAGCAAACTCCCCCTAATGCCTCAGCGAGGCGCAGGGATACAAGAATTTGTTCCTGGAATATTAATGGTCTACAAAGCAAAAGGAACGACCCTGAATTTCTACAAAACCTAGCCACATTTGACCTCCTACTACTACAAGAAACCTGGGAGGACAAAGCATTTGACCTTCCGGGGTTCACGTCTTGTTTTATCCCGGCAAACAAAAATTCAATCTTTGGACGCAGTTCAGGAGGGTTGAGGGTCCTTGCCTCTATATTAACAGTAGGCAAAATCGAGGCAATGGATTTTCGTATATCCACACCAAGTGTCATCCAGGTGGTAAAGCTATCACTTGGGCTAAAAACGCAGCCCCAGGAAGCAATTATAATCAATACATATATTCACCCCAAACAGAAACATAAGGCGATAGAAGAGCTTGCGAAAGTTCTAGAAAAAATAAGGGAAACAAGAGTGACTGACCTATTAATCCTGGCTGGTGACTTTAACAGGCTTCTCATTAGTAAAGATCAAGACAGCGACCTCATACAAGAATTGAACAGAGCGTGGGGCGTGCCGCCACAGGGCGCCCTAAAAAATAACGAACGGATGAAGCCCTCAAAAAAACTCCTAAATCATCTGGAACAACTCAATCTAAGGGCCTTAAACGGCCGCTACGTTGAAGACAACCCCCCAGTAGCCACTTTCCATACCAACTCACAATCCTCGCACCTTGACTACATTTTCATATCTCTGAATATGTTTTGCTGGGTTTCTTCATTCAAAATAGAAGCGAGCGACCTCAGCGATCACTTGCCTCTAGTGGCTGAAATAAGATCTAACTCGACACTGGAAATTGAGCTCCTCACTGGCCCAGACACAGACGCCACTTCAAATTTAAAGCGACTACGGTGCAACCCCGGTAACATCAATTCCATCAGCCTCAATGTGAAAACCCTCCTTTCCCAAGTCTCTGGGCCTTCAACCAAGCTGTCGGACGTCTGGCAAAACTTCATCGACGCCATGATGGCGAAAATGAGATGTACGGTGTCTAAAAACTCTGGCCAAGCAAAGGGGTTTTCAGTTGGGAAACTTTTAACTCCAGACATGAAAATACAAAAACGAATAATAAACCAAACCCTGAGACATATGAGAAAGGACCAGGCAAACCACAGCTTGCAAACAACTCTGCGGGAAGCGAAAAAACAGCTCAAACGAATGAAATGGGAAAGCCAAAAGCAAAGAAATGATGATCTTTGGGCTAAACTTGTCCACGAGGGGAAGCAAAAAAACAGCTCTAGGTTCTGGCAAATGGTAAAAAGGTTACAGAGCCCCGATCACTTAGGGCTAAACTCACACATATTGGAGGAAGTATGGTCAAAATACCTATTTTCTTTTTTTTTTTTTTTAAATCTTTCAAAATACCTATTTTCACACTTCAACGAAGATGACACCACATGTGACACGACAACAATGCCTCCAGAGACAAAAACCTTAAGGCCTGACAGCAAGGAACAACTCAGTCATCACATGGTCGTAAGCATACAAGAAACATGGGAGTGTGAAGGAACAAGGCCAATGAAACCTGACTACCTCAATAGGGAAGAAACACCTGCAAAAGATGTTGAGCAAGGGCCAATGAAAACTACCCCAGCAGACATCAGACGGCAAATAAAAAAAGGGAGACCCAATGGAGCGCCAGGGCCGAATGGAATACCATCTATGCTGTACAAATCAGATGGAGACTTCTGGAGTGCATCTCTGGCACCAATATTCATCAACGCAAATTTAACTCTGACGCTTCATGACTCATGGCATGGGTCTGTCATAAGTCCGATTTACAAACATGGGAACAAGAGTCATCCAAATAGTTACCGGCTCATTGCCTTGCTTGAAGTAGAAGCTAAATACTTTGCAGGTCTTACCTTGGAGGAATTATCAACATGGGCGTCCGAAAATACCATCATCCCCCTTAACCAAACGGGTTTCTGTAAAGGCCGAGGGACCACAACTAACATCATGGCTTTGTCCATCCTGATGGGTGCAGCAAAAGCAACTAAGTCACCCTTGTTTCTTACGTTCATTGACTATACTGCCGCATTCGAACATGTGGACCGCAACAAACTTTGGAAGAAATTATACAACTGGGGTATTCCGAAGCGCCTCTTAGACGTCCTAATACTGCTCCATTCCAACACCTGGATCAAAATCAAGCTTGGGGCAGGCACACACCTTTCGAGACCAATTAGGACGACAAAAGGATTAAAACAGGGCTGCCTACTAGCGCCCATCTTATTTAATCGTTTTCTAGCGGATATGCCTGCAGTACTCGATAAATGCCGCAATCACGCACCCAAGCTAGGACGAATTACCCTTTCAAACCTGCTATACGCGGACGACCTGGTGCTGATAAGCCACACTCAAATAAGCCTTCAGCACCTCCTGAATGCAACCTATGCCTTTTCAGCAAAGAACGCCCTCCAAATAAATCTTCACAAGTCAAAGTCCATGATGGTTAATTACAGTAAAAAAAGGAATCCTTGTTGGTACCAGAATGGCAAGAAACTCGACAGGGTAGCCTCATACAAATATCTGGGTGTCCTCTTGGACTCAAACAACAACTCTAGGCCTCAACTCCACTTCATCCGAGGGAAGGCTGTAATGACCTATTTAGCACTGAAATCATTAAAGGCAAAACTCCCGAATCTTACACTTAAACCATTCCTTGAAATCCTGCGTGCGAAACTACAGTCAACGCTAACGTATGGGAGCGAATCACTTCACGGGAAGGAGGCAGTCCTGCTGGACACAGTCATAGCTAACTGTTATAGGGCTATTTTTAACCTTCCCTCATATGTTTCCCCCGCCCAGATTTGTTTGGAATTCGGCATTGTCAAGCAAACTTTAGAAAGGCATAGTGCGTACGTAGCAAGCTGGCAAAAGATCCGTAATGCAGAGGCCGATTCCCTAAATGCCAACATATGGGAAGAGTTACTACGGCACCGCACCTCGCTGCATAGAGCTTACCTTTTTGAATCAATTGAGGTTCTAGGTTTGTCCGACATCTGGGAAACGCCGATAGATCTCCAATCTTTTAAAAAATTGGCAAAAATATCGGCATGCATTATTTCAGTGATCAAAGATAAGAAAGACCTAGCAAACAGAGCGCATGGATGGACAACCCTGGGGGATTATGGCAAAATACAACCACAAGCATATCTTAACATCGGGATAAAAATTCAAGTTAAAGAAAAATTTCTGAAATTACGCCTTGGCGTAATCCCGATCCTGCCGCACCTGACCCTTGGTAGAGAACACCGGCCTCGCAACAGTGTCGCCTGTGCAAGGACATTGTTCACGTGATTTGTATATGCCCTAGACTGAGGGACTTGAAGTACACCTTTTTGCTTCTATCCTTCAAGTCCTATGCTGTTCGGACTTGCCGGCAGGCAGTCAAGCTATGCTTCAACTCTAGTGACACAAAATTCAACAGCCAGGTCGTGAAGTTCTTTGACTCAATAAGAAAAAGACTTGATACCATTTGAACTTTTTCACTAGCATCCAGGTCAACTTTGATCAGACCATTGCGAACTTTGATCTTTTTAATCTTAACTACAAAGTGGTTTAAATGTTTGTATCCGTGTTTTATATTTTTGTAAAGATTTTAATTAATTGTGTACAAATAAAATATTACCTTACCTTACCTCATATCAGACACCCTTATGTTATGTTATGTTACGATTATTTATTGTGCGCACAGATACTCCAGCCAAGGAGCGTCCTGGCGCAGTTATGGTAGGCCCAAGGGCAGGGTGCATTGTAAGTATAAGGTAAGACAAGCCATGATATGTGGGGCATGTCCTAATAGTGAATAACAGCCATTTTCGATATTTTTCACTATTGCAAGGCTACCTGTTCTCCATAGGCCAGAATGGGCTGTTAGAATTATTACATTTTATAATCCTAATAGGCTCAGAGAACATGGTAGAAATTGGAGTTTAGTATGCCTGGAATAATAAAATACATCTTTTAGTGAAGTTTATTTTAATATTCTGTGTTTGCAAATACCACTTTTAGAAAGTAGGTATTTGCTTGCCTAACCATTTAAGCCCGCCTCTGCGAGGTTGTATATTCCTTCATCTGGTTTTGTGAGTGACAGGGCTGGGGGATTCCAAGAGACAGTCTGGGGCAGCCCGGTGGTGAATAGGGAGATTTGCATCTAGATGGGAGGGAGGAGGTGCACCTGGGAACTGAATAGGGCTGGGCCTTCCCTCTACAATGCCGGTTCCACCCCCTGTGGTGCGTCTGATGTTTCTGCCCTAAACACTGAAAGAAGCGAAGGAAGACTGTCAACAAAGTGCTCCAGGACTGTACTTGCCTTCCACAATGCTGGCTCCACCTCCTGTGGGGCGTCTGATGTGCCTGCCCTGCACTGTGAAAGGAAAGGAGAAGTCTGGTAAACAGAGTGCTTGAGAACTGGTTTGGACTGGGCACGGGCCCCTCTCCCCTCAGAGAACAAAGGATTTTGGGGTATAAATATTGGAACCCTGATCCCAAGAAATTAGATCACTTCTGGACTTACAAGACGAAACCTCTGCTGAGAAGAGGAACCTGAAGAAACAGAGGAGAGACTATTCCAAAGCTAAAGTGCTGCTTGGGGGATTGGCCTGCAGTGGTTGCCTGACTGCCAAAGAGAGGAGAAATAACTTTGTGGACTTTTCTTTCAACTTGTGCAAAGATCTCCAAGGGCTTGGAAGAGAGCTTGCCCCCTGACCGAAGTCCCAGGACCAGTGGATTTCACCAGACTTTGTGAATTGCTGCTGGAAACAAGTGGCTACGGAGGCAGGGAGCTGTGACCAACTCTCACGACTGGCCCGGTGTCCTGTAGGCACCGCATAAAGCAACGTCCACCTTGAACAACGCAAGCTCTGCGCTCACCGACTCCATCCTGACGCCGTCACTGAGCCGTAGCCTGCACCGTGACTGGAAGGACACCGTGAGGTGCAACCCCTTGCTACACCGAATCGAACTGGTCTGACCTACGTGGTCACTGCTGCTGACTTCGAGTCCTGGGACCGCACCGGAGTTGGGCACTGCCTCGCACGCATTGCGCGCACTGCCCGACTCGCACTGCTGTCCGTACTGATCGACGCCAGCTACCGAACTCCGGCTCGTTCGCCACATCGCAAGCTGCAAGCACCGCATTGAAGCACTGTCTCGCCCTTCAACGCAAGCATTGGATCCACCGACTCTGTCAACGGGCCGCTGCCTGCACCGTATCGATGGACAACGTGTCCTGCAACGCTTCCTTTCTGCACAGCGACAATCACCAGAACCGGCTCGCACATCTGTGCCGGCCGCCCCAAGTAAAAGGTACTGTGACTGAGTCTGTCAACCATTTGAGTGGGAGCGTACCGACGCGGTCTGCTGAATTTGCTAGACTCTCTTATTTTTACAAACGCTGTAGCCCTTCCGGGCTACCGACTGGCACAGAACATTGATTTAAGCCTTTTTAACAAGAACTCTTGAAAGCTGATAGTACTGTGGATTCTTTTTGTTGTTTAATGGCCTTATGGTAACTCTCTATAAAGTATAACTAATTTTTGATATAAAACTTGTGTAGTGTCCATTTGTAGTGTTGTCACTTGGTTACTGTATGTGGTCACAACTGCTTAACTTACATCGCCTCTGAAATAAGCCTTGACTTCTCGCGCCACGCCGCCTAGAGGGTGAGCAGGGGTTATTTTGAGAGAGTAATTCCCTTGCCCTGACTAGAGGAGAGGGTCCCTGCTTGTCACAAGTATCTACCTGTGCCAACCAGAGACCCCCAATTCTAACATTTATCAATATCTCTATCATTATGGGTGCCATCTCATCAATGGGTGGACATTTGTTAATGTATAAGAAAGAAGGCGGGAGATGAGATGCACTCCGGAGTGCATCTCCTCTCCCCATCTCCCCCCTTCCTTCTTATACATTAACAAATGTCCACCCATTGATGAGATGGCACCAATGATGATACAGATATTGATGAACATTTGATTAATGAGAGGATCAAAAATGTAATTGAACTTAAAGGCTGAGAAAATATGTTTAAGATTGGCACAGGAGTTCAGGAGAATGCATCCACCATCAACATTTCACTATAACATGCATTTAACTGTCTGCAAGACTGACTGTAATGTTGGGAGTTCACTTGTGAGCATATTTTCATATTCAAGCCACTGAGGACGCAGTTGTGAACCCTGCTCTGCTTACACACGATTTACATTATATTTGTATAATTTTTTTATTATGCCTTGAATAAATGTAATAGGTTCTAGGGGCAACTGTTTTTGGGCATTCCGAATGTTAATAAGAAAGGAGAGAGGCATTGTGGGAAACGGAGTTAAAAGCCCATGAAGGCAATATAAGTACTAGCGCTCTTCTTATTAGTCTGTTGTTTAACGTTGCAGTTTAAAGAGTCACGTGGCTAGAGAACACCTGTGGAGGAATAGCAACTATGAATTTAGTACGACCAGAATAGTTAGAAAGGATGTGCAGTGGCACTTCATGAAATGTGAATGTATGATGACCCCAAGCTAATGAGAAGCATAGCGGGTGAAAATGAACTTTGGACCGCAATAGCAAACTGAGAAATGTCACGGTAAGCCCAAAGCTGATAAACGTTTAGTTAGATGCAGCAGCCTTTTGAATTTCATGGGAGGAGAGTGCAACGGAGGCATGGCAGACTCTTGGGGATAGAAGGAAACGTTAGGGGTAGGGTTTAAGAGTGTGATTCACTGTACTATGTAATGTTGCAGAATTGGTTATTAAGAAATGCAGTTTTTTGGGTATTTGCTACACGTTAAAAATAAGGAATATTTAATGAGGTGAATTTCTAAATTAAGCAGGGAAACTTGTGATAATGTTGATGGTGGTGTTTCTTATCTTTGTATTATTAGAGTCCCCCGATGAAGGGAAGTTTCCAAAAATGCAGTGGGACACATTGTAATAACTTGTGACATGTGGCAAGGATTTTATGTCTCCTGGGTTTTTCCTTTTGCCAAGTACACTTGGATGAATAAAATGAATCAAAATAAACGAAGAAAAAGAAAGCATGAACAATGGAGTAAAAGTCAGAGGAAAACTATAACGAGATTTGACAATTTGATTGATTGGATTCATTTGAGTTTGGCTGTGAAGTTTGATTTGAACCGAGCTCGGTTCATGTGTTTTACTTATACTGCAGCGCAGAAGGGCGGAGCGCGGATTAAATTTGCATGCCTGCAGCATGGTGATGACAGTGAGCAAGTTAAACAATGAGTACTCCGAAGTGCATCTCATCTCCCCCTTCTTTCTTATACAAAACCCCCTTCTTTCTTATACGAAATAAAGTTTTTTGCCACGTCTAAGCATTCTTTTTTAATACTTAAAAGTAAACTCTAGCCTGGGCCTTAAAGGTTCCTAGGGCAGAGTGCATGGTATTTCAAAAGTAGGACATGCAGGTTTAAGTTTTACAGGTCCTGGCAGTGAATAACTCCTAAAGTCATTTTTACAACTGTAAGGCTATCTCTCCCGTAGTCTAATACTGGCTAACCATTTTACACATAATAAGTGCTGATTTGAGTTTAAGACAGCTACAGATATGCTGTTTACACTTATATGAACTTTAATTTAAAATCCTCTTTAAAGGTAAACTTGGATTTGAAGTTACTATTTGGAAAAAAGGCCCCTTTAAAAAAGTTAAAGACACACAGATGATGGACGACATGCAGAACAAATCAAACATTCACCCTCAGTCAATAGGTCTGGGTTAAATCCATTGTTCTTTTTCTGACCATGCCACCCCAGTTTAGACCTGACCATATGCAAATCAGTCTTGACTCTGTTCTTCATGGGAACAGTCCAGACCGAACTGCCAAGCCAGGTCCTACCTGGACAAGAAACAAGCAACCTGGGACCAGTTTCAGGCCATCACCCCTCATCAGCTAGGCTAGCTTGAATCCAGTGGCACAGTGATCCTGGGACCTACATCTGGGCATACCCAGTGCACTTAGGGCAAGAAAGCAAAAGACGCACAGATGATGGATGGAATGCAGAGCAAATGAAACATTCACCCCTAGTAAATAGATCTGGGTTAAATCCATAGTTCTTTTGCTCACCATGCCATCTCAGTTTAGACCCAGTCATATGCAATCAATCTTGACCCTATGCCTCATGGGAACAGTTCAGCCCGAACAGCCAAGCCAGGTCCTCCCTGGACCCGAAATAAGCATCCTGGGACTGATTTTGGTAAAATGTCCCTAATCACACAAAGCTAACTTGAATCCAATGGCACAGTGAGCCCGGGACCCACATCTTGACATACCCGGCACACTTTGGGCAAGAAAGCAAAAGACACACAGGTGATGGGTGTAATGCAGAGCAAATCAAGCATTCACCCCCAGATCTAAGTTAAATCTATCATTCTTTTGCTCACCATGCCACCCCAGTTTTAGAAAGTTGGCATTTTCCTGCCAAATCCAATGTACCTTTCTGTCTGTGCCTAGGGTCACATGACTCTTCTGTGGTGCTGTGTGTACTCCTTCCAGATGTGGAGATAAAGTCAGCCTAGGTCGGAAGGGGGAGGTTCCTTTTGACAGAATGACTAGGGAGGAGTTATGCACTGCCCTGATTACATTTCATAGGGCTCTCACAGCAGCACTCCCAAAGGAACCTTTCACCAGAGCTGCCCTTGCCTTTGTCACCCTAGACAATGTGGAGCCAAACCCAGAGGAAGAACTGTAGTGCTAGAGGCACTCTTGTGGTCTGACACCCTGTGATCACCTTTGACTACCATTATTTTTGGTGTGGTATTTTATCCTAGCCAGAATGTACTGTGTCCTACATATGCCTTGCATCTCTTAAAGGTTTATTTATTTTAATCCTGCAGTCTTTCAGTGGGAGCTGTCTTGGAGTAGGACATCCTTGCAAAGAACAGAACATGTGGGATTTGCATTTGAAAGCATGAGAGAGAGCGAGGAGTGGAATGTACTTTTTGGTCTCAAAGTGCAGTGTTGTGAGCAGTGGTGAACACAAGTGCACTGTGTTGTACATTATGAGATGAAGTATGTGATGCTATAAGCAGTGGTGCACAAATGTGCATTGTGTTGTACATTGGTAGTTTTATTAAGTTCTTACTATTGGCTTTGACATGGCCTCATTTCATCCTGAATTCTGACTCTGCCTGGCTTGAGCTTTATCTGCGTGCAAATCCACGCTTGCAAGTTGTTTGGGTTAATCACGTTCAAGGATTGTTTTTCTGAGAGATTGTTTAATGTACCCTGGAAGGCTTTCAGGAGCTTCATCAAGATGAATGCAAGACTGTTGAGGGAACGCGGGAACGTGCTTGCTTAGAAGCTGGCCAGTCCTGGTAAGATTTCTTTGGCTCAGGGGGGAAGATTCTCGAACCTTCTAGTGTGTTTTGAGATTATAAAGCTGATGGTTGGTGACTTAGAAACCGGGATTTTGGAATCTGAATGGGGCGGACGCATCTACTTCAGTACAGCGGAACCCTGGTTGCTGAAGCTTTACCCCCGGCTGTTAATCCACCGGTCAGGAGTGGGCTAAGATGCAGTGTTTGCACCAGGTGAAGTGTTGAGTTTTGATTATTGCCATTGTGATGTGTGGCCAGTGGCTTTGATCATTTGAGGTGTTTGAGTTTTGATTATTGACATTGTGATGTATGGTCAGTGGTTTTGATCATTTGAGGTGTTTTCTTTGTGATGTGTGAATGAGTGAGGTGATGTATCTAGTGTGTATGTATCTTTCTGATTTCTTGCAGGACGTCCGGCAAATTATTTTTGCTTGAGTCTTATCTCATATTATTTGCTGCTTGCTTACTCATAATATTGTTCACACATTTAACTGTTGCATTTATTCAGTGTATTATTATTGCATGCATATAAACATATATATCTCTATGTGTATTTTAATGTTGTGAATTTGGTATCTGGGAAAGCTTTTCTGTTAGAGAGCATTGTGTAAAAGAAAACCCCAAGGCTTATTCTAAAAAGAGAGTCTTTGCATTTTGTCAAATAAAACCCTTTTCTAAAGGTGTTGTGTTGTGTTGTTATGTCTTCTGCTTCGCCATGGGTTTGAGCCACCTTGTGGGAGATTCTGCATTATCTGAAAGGTGAAGCAAGATGAGAACCGACCAGGGCCTGTTTTTAGGGTAGGTCAGGGTATTCCTCTAGACAAATTCTGGCACCCACCAGTTATTAATGTGGGACCTTTAGAAACATTAATCAAAACACTCCTTGGCATGTGAAAGATTCAGAAGGACTGCTGACTGAGGTAAAGGGACCATCTGCTGACTGAAGAAGAAATATTAGACCTGCTTATCTGGAACCTAATTACCCAGAGTGACTCCATGGGTCAGTTGGCTGACCCCCTGTTTGAGCTCACAATAAGCTTCCAGAGGCCGCCCTGCAACTACCAGCGGACCAGCACCAACTGTATCTACCTGGACCTGTGTGAGCCCTGCTGCTGTCCTCTGCTTAATTGACACCTGTTCCCAGGATGTGGACACTTGCTGGAATTTGTGAGATCTACTCTGAAAGAAAAGGTTAAATTACAGAACTTTGGGCTAATCCTGACTTCAAAGTGACTGCTTCGTGCCTAGAAGTGACAGTCCGTGATGGCTGTCAAAGCAAAGCTCTAGCAGGACCCGCTGTTTGCCCTGGCTTTGACCCTTCATGATGATGGGCAGTGTGAGACCTGCACTTTGCACTAACAGCGACTGTCCATGATCATCAACCAATGCAAAGCTGCAACGACTACTTATGGCTGAGATACCCGCCACCCCCTCTCAACACGATCCCAAAAGGAGTGAAACCGGAAACAGTTCTTGAAAGTTTTTGGATGTGGGAGGGAGTGACCCTCCCGCGGCCGTATTTATTAAAACAAAAAATTAAACATTAAACGTTTCATGTTATGTACAATTTCATTATCACATTGCGATGTTTGGCTAACCTTAACATATTCTCTAATACAGAGGTTCTCCTAGCCGAACTAGCATCCTACAAAACATTCTCTATAACACTGAAATTGTACATCCTAACGTTTAAGGGCCAACGGCAAGGTCATAACCGGTGTCAAGATCCCTAACCAGACTTACCCCTCCCACTTGGGAGGGGCGACAGCACAGAGGCTTACCTCAAGTGCAACTACTAACAATTTCCCTTGACTTGACGGGGGCACTTAAGACTCGACGCCATTTAAAGGTCGTTCGAAGACTTGTGTGTGGTATCTAGAAGGTATCGTGGACCTCCCCCCACCCCACACAACTTACCGCATCTGCCGTCGCAGATGACACTGGCCCCGGGAAATTCCACAGGAGGGGGCTGTAACCCCTCCTACAAAGGAAGGGGCCTTGACCGCCTTTCCTTTACTTCCGGCGACCCGCCCTTAGACGGGACCGCCTCCCCATTGAGGGGCCAATGGCCACCTCTCCCGCGCGCTCCCATCCGTGTTGGGTGACGCCCACTCATAGGGATCTACCAATTAGTGCTCACCGATCATGACCTTACCGCCTACCAAAAATAAATACGACAATTTTTACTCAAATCTATGAAAACATTGGTCGCTACGACCGAAAGAGCATGCTTCAAATGCAACACTACATCAAATCATTTTAATTGTAACAAACTACACGATAATCACCATACTTTATTATGATCAACAACAAACTGATACTTTCACAGCCTGTAAACAAAACAGAAAAACATACTTATAAGATTCACTTTATTGCACAACAACTTGCTGTCCTCAGGGGCTGGTGGGTGGGTCAAAATTGGCTCTTCGTTCTGTCCCGAGCTCACGTGTAGCGAGGAGGTGCAGCTTCGGAGCACAAGAACAAGAGGACGTCTTCTGGTCTTGCGTCCCTTTTTATCCGTCTTCAGGGCGGGCGTAAACCCGCCCCTGCCCGCCCCGGGGGCGTGGCTGGCTACGTCGGTGTCTAGGCCAGCCCACTCTAGGGCGGGAAAAAGCGCGCCCCGGCTACGCCGCTTCGGGCATACCAGCCGAGACGCGCCTCCCGCCCCAAAATGGCTTCCCGGGGGGATCGAGGCACTCCGCCATACGTGCGGGGGGACCGAGTGGTCGCCCCTTTCCATATGGCTGAGATACCCGCCACCCCCTCTCAACACGATCCCAAAAGGAGTGAAACCGGAAACAGTTCTTGAAAGTTTTTGGATGTGGGAGGGAGTGACCCTCCCGCGGCCGTATTTATTAAAACAAAAAATTAAACATTAAACGTTTCATGTTATGTACAATTTCATTATCACATTGCGATGTTTGGCTAACCTTAACATATTCTCTAATACAGAGGTTCTCCTAGCCGAACTAGCATCCTACAAAACATTCTCTATAACACTGAAATTGTACATCCTAACGTTTAAGGGCCAACGGCAAGGTCATAACCGGTGTCAAGATCCCTAACCAGACTTACCCCTCCCACTTGGGAGGGGCGACAGCACAGAGGCTTACCTCAAGTGCAACTACTAACAATTTCCCTTGACTTGACGGGGGCACTTAAGACTCGACGCCATTTAAAGGTCGTTCGAAGACTTGTGTGTGGTATCTAGAAGGTATCGTGGACCTCCCCCCACCCCACACAACTTACCGCATCTGCCGTCGCAGATGACACTGGCCCCGGGAAATTCCACAGGAGGGGGCTGTAACCCCTCCTACAAAGGAAGGGGCCTTGACCGCCTTTCCTTTACTTCCGGCGACCCGCCCTTAGACGGGACCGCCTCCCCATTGAGGGGCCAATGGCCACCTCTCCCGCGCGCTCCCATCCGTGTTGGGTGACGCCCACTCATAGGGATCTACCAATTAGTGCTCACCGATCATGACCTTACCGCCACAGGTCCGGATAGTTGACCGGCTATCCGGACCCCCCACAAAACTCCTACCTAAAGGTCATGTTTTAACGATTTTAACCAAGCTAAGAAGTCTCCTATGAGTAACTCATTGCCCACCCTCGACAAATGCACACCATCCCCCAAATACATACTGTCATCATTAATACAACTATGCGAGATCGAATGCAATGTCTTGGAACGGAACAACCTACTCACTTTGTTATTCAATTTTCTAACCGAATGATTTAAAGCAGGGATCGAGATAGCCCCCCGCCATACTTTTCGTGGGATCATATGAGACCACGCAATTACGCACCCCGGAACTCTCCTTGCTAACCAACTTACCGTGGAAAGCATAGACTCCAGGAGAAGTCGTCTACCGGTGGTGACCAAATCATTGCCCCCCAAATGCACTATGACTATGGACGGCGGTGACCTCATCCGCTCTAACAAACCCTCAAAGAATGCCTGAAACTGGTCAATACAGAGACCGCCCCTTCCGTAGAAGGACACTCTGTACCCGTATTCCCCAGGTACGTGAATCATGTCACCTGCTTTGAATACGTCTGCGGCCCGTCTCACGTATGAGTGGCCCACGACCCACACCTCCTTCCTCTCAGCCGGTGACGTGCGACCGCTGGCCTGGTGTTGGGTCGACTGCACAGTCCGCCCTGCCGCGTAGGCTTGCGCAACTGAAAACAAACAAAAGACAAGAAGCGTGAGTACATGATTACAGCTTCACAACATGTGCAATCGCACGTACTTCTTATAACAATTGGAGGACCAGCGCCCCACACGTTTCACTTGTTCTACAGTAAGACCCCCGGCTGCAGCTTCAGTGGCAGCCCCTATTCGAAAGGAATGGGTCCCAAATTCGCCCGGGTCCAAGCCCTCTGCGGCGATGGCCATTGCAAGCACCCGTTGAAACTGAAACCTCGTCAGCGGGGTGGCGTCTGCATGCCTTAACAATGTCCCTCCCCATGATGCCACCCTTCGTGCTAGGTAATCTTCTAAGCACTGTACCGGACACATGGATGACCCGGGGATCCTGCGAATGATCGTGCAGTCCCCCCTCCCATCTTGGTCGGTCTTGGACCTGAGAAAGGAGACAATCATCGCATCGCCCCTGATCTGAACATGCTCCCTGCACAAGCCCCCCGCCACATCCTGTTTGTTCCTTGCAACCAGCTCACTAACTCTCATAGCCCCGTGAAACGCTAGCGTAAATGCAGTCCGGAACAAACAGGTCTCGAAGGGAGACGAGCATGTATTAGGGAGCGAGGCCAGTAACTGGGACAATCTATCTAGCCCTATCGGTCGTCTTACGTCTACACTGCGACCCTCTAGGCGTTGCCACCCACGCAGCGCCTTTTGAACTGTAAAAGACGCTGTCGGGTCCTGGATGCCATGGGCCCTGGCAACAAAGGAAATGGCGGCACGATGCCTTTGGGCCGTAGCCACCGATTTCCCAGCCCTACGTAAAGACATCAGAAAAAGTATTACCGACTCCTCCTGACCCCAAAGTCCCCCTCTCTCTGCCCCCAAAAAGGCTAAATAGGCCCGAAACGCCCCTTCATATGCCTTCCTTGTCCTGGGTGCTAGACTCTCTCCCACGAGGTGACGAAGTTCGGGGCACCGAGAGACCAGAGAGCTTCGGGGAAGGGTGCCGGCTCTGGGTCCGCTGAAGGAAGGAAACCCGAGAAAGCCTGCATGTGAAAACGAGACAGTGCATCAGCAGCCTGATTCATCACCCCTGGGACATGTTTTGCTCTGAATATCACGTTCAGTTGCATACACAGTAAGACAATTTCTTTGAGCAGCCTCAAAATCAATTTACAACGGGCAGCCTGACTATTGATGCATTCTACCACGGTCATATTGTCGGACAAGAACACAACAGAATGATCTCTCAACCCTTCTGGCCAGGTTCTCAGGGCCACCAGAATGGGAAACAGTTCAAGGAAAGCGATATTACCCGTCAGCCCCTTCTCGTGCCACCATAGGGGCCACTTTTGTGCCGACCATTTTGTGCCGAAGATGGCGCCAAAACCTACGCTTCCTGCTGAATCTGTCCATAGCCCAAGCTCTTCGGAGGACACGGCTGGCTTGCTCCAGACGACTCGGCCATTGAAGTCCGCCAAGAATGCTAACCAAATCCGCATGTCCTGGCGGACCTCAGCCGATAACCTTGTGCGATGATGACCCTCCTTCAGGCCCACCATCGCTTGGGCAATTGAGCGGGAAAAAGGGCGAGCCATTGGTATCACTCTCAAGGCAAAGTTCAATTTTCCCACTAATTGTTGCAACTGATGCAGTGTAACTTTGGATGCATTTAAACAAACTTGGAGGGCTGCCCTGAATAACGACACTTTGCTTGCTGGTAAATGGAAGCACCCCTCCCTTGAGTCCAACTCGATCCCCAAAAACTCGAGGCAAGTCGTGGGACCCACAGTTTTACCCGGTGCCAATGGCACGCCAAGATGACCCATTAACACACAGAATTCAGCTAAGGCCTGGGCACATTCGAGATTACCGGCGGGGCCAAGGAACAAAAAGTCATCAAGGTAGTGCATTACATTTCGGAAACCCGTTCTCTTCGTGAACACCCATTGCAGGAAAGTACTGAATTGCTCAAAGTAAGCACATGATATAGAGCATCCCATTGGCATACACCTATCCATGTAGAATGACCCCTGGAACCCGAATCCCAGAAGACGCTGATCGTCTGGGTGTACCGGGAGCAACCGGAACGCTGACTCGATATCAGATTTCGCCATCAACGTCCCGTGCCCCAGGCGATTCAAGATGGCTACTGCCTCATCAAAAGATGCATATCGCACCGAACAAACCTCTGGATCAATTGCGTCGTTCACCGAAAGACCATGTGGAGCAGACAGATTATGGATCAAACGAAACTCACCTGGGTCCTTCTTGGGGACTACCCCTAACGGGGAACAAACGAAATCCGGTACCGGGGGTACACTAAACGGGCCGGCGACCCGTCCCCGGCTAACCTCTTTCTGAATTTTTTCTTGCACTACAGATGTATGTTGTAAAACGGAAAGTTGGTTTTTGCACATCCCTACACCCTGAAAGTCCCCCACCGGGATGCGGAAACCATGTGTAAAACCGTTCCGCAGCACCCCGGCAGAAGTACGATCCGGGTATTCGCTGAGCCAGGGAATCATTGCCAAGGTATCAATCGGGGTTGGTAAAGGCGCCCCTCGGCCTAGCTTAGACCTGTTTGGCGCCTCCCTTACCCCCATTCTCACTCGTTCTGGCTCTGCACGATGACTCAGGATGGGATGACCCACACGTACTACATTCGTGTTTGAATTTACACGATCCAGGAGGCCTGGTACATTTCCCCTTGTTGAAATTAAAACAGAAACCCTTTCTCCCTGTATTACCTGCGGGCCTCGACTGGTCGTCGGTGCTCGTACTTGGTCGAAAGGGCGTCCCCACGTTTTGGCGGGAGTAATCAACAACATTGCTCCCGGCCAATGGCATTCTTAACATTCCCGATTCTTTCATTTTATCCCATGTTAGAGAATCGTAACAATCCCAAGTCAAACTCTTGTTATGTTCCTTTTCTTTCCTGAACAGATTATCGTAACAAAACCAATGGTTACCTTGATACGTTGTCGAGTAACCCATAATCCTTGATTGATAAACGGGAAACTCAGGAAGCAACTCGGGCCTACGTTCCCCCAAAATCGATGTAAAAATACCCCATGCATTGCCCCAATTGCCAATGTTCTCATTTACCTTAAAGGCGGCCATTTTTGCGCGCCAAACACTCGGATGCATTAAGTCCTTCTGACTTTTCACATGCTCCACATCATAATGATCAACAAGCAAGGAAAAAATATTCACGTATTCCCCTGCCCAGATCTTTTCCTTTATAGCTAAAGGCACATGTTGTCCCAATCTCTCTCTACGAGAGGGTGCTGACTCGTCCCTTGCAATCGGCAATGGCCGCTTACCTGAACTGGACGCAGCTTCTGCCGCTTGCGGCTTGTCTATCCCCGCCAACGGCGCAGCCACTCTAGCTGCCTCTCTCTTCTCACGAAGCCCTTTTATCAGTGCCTGTGCCTCGGCAGCCGTGGCGCCATCACTAATATCCCCCAACCAAGCTGCTAGCTGTGCTGCCAGCTCGGGGGGCATGTCTTCCTTAGATGTCGGGGTGACGACAACGGGGATTGGATTCCCCTCCATCGGTACTGGGGTCGGCGCCTCGAGCGGGGCAGAGGGAACCGGGACGTCTCCACCGGCTGGAACCCTTCTCGGCCTCTTAGGTCTCCCGCCAGCCGGCGCAGGGCCCGGACCCTCCTCCCCATCTCGCTCCGCCAACCGTTTCTTTATGTCGGACACCTCTTTGCAAAGGGCCCGCACCATCTGGTCGGTCGTCATTCTCTTTGCTCCTTTCTTGGGCATCTCTCCGAGGAAGAATCTAGAAGACAAAGAAAAAGATCAAAACGCTCAAAATTGGCTCTTCGTTCTGTCCCGAGCTCACGTGTAGCGAGGAGGTGCAGCTTCGGAGCACAAGAACAAGAGGACGTCTTCTGGTCTTGCGTCCCTTTTTATCCGTCTTCAGGGCGGGCGTAAACCCGCCCCTGCCCGCCCCGGGGGCGTGGCTGGCTACGTCGGTGTCTAGGCCAGCCCACTCTAGGGCGGGAAAAAGCGCGCCCCGGCTACGCCGCTTCGGGCATACCAGCCGAGACGCGCCTCCCGCCCCAAAATGGCTTCCCGGGGGGATCGAGGCACTCCGCCATACGTGCGGGGGGACCGAGTGGTCGCCCCTTTCCAAAATCTTCACACTACAACAATATTCATCCATTATGCTCGACCTGCTCCTAGTGCCGACAACCTCCTCCTAGCAGTCCCCACAAACGTGAGCCCCACCCTTTTTTCCGGACATGAGAAGGTAACTCTTCAGTGGGACTAACCTGGTCTATGTATCCCACCCTTTCTCCATTGCGGTTGGCTTGAACTTGTGACTCTTCCTCAAGCCAGAACGAGCAGATAATCGCAAATGGTGCTTTGAGCTTTGTGATGCTACTGTCAATCAAAACCTTAAAAACTAATCACTCTGGTTCTGCTGATGGGATTTTGATTGTTTGGGATTTTGCTGGTTTTGGTGGCATTTTATTTATTAATGTGGACATAAACATCCTAATTAAAACACCCGAGTGCAAGCTGAAGCCTTGAGCACCCTTGTACCCTAAAGGACTTGCCGCCAATAAATGATCCATCATCAGACAGGAAAGAAAATTGAAGAAAACAGGAACTTCATATGACCTCATGGTATTGCAGCCTCTGTGCATCATGCAGAAACCTCATCACATTAGCCAAAGCAAAGTGATATTGCAACATCATCAATTAAATCAACAACAGAAGCACAATGCTTTTAAAGACAATCATGCACTACATCAACCCTTTGCCAGACCCACCTATTCCTCAATCCACAGAATGGTGCATCGTCATCAACCCCTTCTTCAGTGAAAAATATAGACTTAACAGCACATCAACAACACCAGGACCTGCTTTATCTCTTATGCAGACCCATTCCTGTAGAATCCCACATCTGTCAGCCTTCAAAGCAGTATCACTCATAGATCTCACTGACATACTCAACTCCCTCAAAGGCACTTTTTCTGAAGCTAATGTCTTACCATTATCCTTCTTTAAAGTTCTCTCTGGGAATGTTCTCTCACCCTAACTCACTATTGACAATGTCTCACTCACTTGAGGTATCTTCTCAGAATCACTCAAAACAGTCAGGATTCTCCTACTCATAAAGAAATCTACACTATGCCCTGATGAACTTGTCAATCACCAGCCCACAATTCTCTTGCCATTAATCTGCAAGATCATTGAAAAAGCAATCTACGTTAAACTCCAAAATAACCACTGCGAAAACCATCTCATGCATGAATACCACTCTGGTTTTATATCATGCTGCAGCACAGAGACTGCTATCTTTCACAGTATAGATGATGCCCTTCTGACCACATGTGCTTTTCTTGATGCGGTGCAATGCTTCAGCTACAGCAGCGACATCCTTGTTCAGAGATGCGACTGCAGCAGCTGCGGCGGTGATACGCTTCTTCTTCGGTGCGAGACGCTTCTCTCGATTCGGTGCAATGCGTCAGCTACAGCGACGACACCCTTGTTCAGAGATGCGACGGCAGCGGCTGCGACCGCGACACGCTTCATCCTCTTGAGTCGCGCTTCAAGCTCCTTGCGACATGCAGTCCCTCAGAACGCCCAAAACAGCAGCAGGCACTTCCAAAGAACTCTTGGGGAGCTGGGGTTTGAAGTCTGTTGTCCCTGAGACTTCAGCAGGAGCCAAGCTCTTCTCTCAAGCCCTTGGAGATCCTTACAATTTGAAATAAAGTACACAAAGTTCCTTTCTCCTTCCTTTGGCAGTCAGGCAACCACTGCAGGCCAATCCCCCTAGCAGCACTTCAGCTCGGTTTCTTCAGGTTCCTCTTCTCAGTAAAGATTTCTTCTTGTTTGTGCAAAAGTGATCTAATTTCTTGGGATCGGGGTCCTAATATTTATACCCCCAAATCCTTTGTCCTCTGAGGGCAGAGAGACCTTTGCTCAGTCCATACCAGTTCTGGAGCACTCTGTTGACAAGACTCCTTCTCTCCTTTCACAGTACAGGGCAGAAACATCAGACACCCTACAGGAGGTGGAGCCAGCATTGTGGAGGGAAAGCACAACCCTGGAGCACTTTGTTGACATGATCCCTTCTCTCCTTTCACAGTGCAGGGCAGAGACTTCAGACGCACCACAGGGGGTGGAGCCAGCACTGTGTGGGGCAAGCACAGTCCTATTCAGGTCCCAAGTGCAACTCCTCCTCCCCATCTGGATGCAGATCTCTCTATTCACCACTGGGCTGACTCATTCTGTCTCCTAGAATCCCCCAGCCCTATCACTCAAACTCCAAAAGAGGAATACACCAGAGGCCTGGATAGTCAGACAAGAAAATACCTACTTTTTAAAAGTGGTATTTTCAAACAAAGAAAGTCAAAATCAACGTCACTAAAAGATGTATTTTATCATTCTGAGTTCAGGCATACTAAACTAGAATTTCTACTGGTTTCCCTGAGTAAGTTAGGATTATAAGATGTATTAATCGAACTGCCCGTTCTGGCCCATGGAGAACAGGTAGCCTTGCAATAGTGAAAAACGAAAATGGTTGTAATTCACTATTAGGACATGCCACACACACCAGGGCATGTCCTACCTTATACTTACAATGCACCCTGCCCTTGGGCCTACCATAGGGGTGTCTGATATGAAGAACAGGGAAGGTTTAGGGACTGGCAAGTAAGTGCGCTTGCCCTGTCAACATGGCAGTGCCAGACTGCTCACAGGCTCTGCAATGGCAGACCTGAGACACAGTTTTACTGCCTGCTTCTGTGGGTGGCACAACAAGTGCTGCAAGCCCACTAGCAGCATTTGGTTTACAAGCCCTAGGCACACTCAGTGCACTGTACTAGCGTCTGACAGTAAACCAGATCAGTCAATCATGGTGTCACTAGTCCATACATTAATTTACAATAGGGAGAGCATATGCACTTTAGCACTGATCAGCAGTGGTAAAGTGACCAGAGTCATAAAACCAACAAAAACAGGACAGACAAAATTTAAGAGGAAGGCAAAAAGTTCAGGGATGACCCAGCAAAAAGGGCAAGTCCAACAGTGCCCTCCTGACCACATATGTAAAAGACCCTGCCTTCAGATATTGCTGGACTTCTTAGCGGGCTTCAACACAATTGACCATCCCACCCTCATGCACAACCTGAAGTCTCAAATGGAATTCACCAGTCATATCCTTCAATAGTTCTCTTCCTACCTTTCCAACTAACACCAGTTTGTACTCAGGGGCACCTCCAAACTCCAATAGCTCCCTGTCATCTGCAGGGTTTCCCACAGTTCCACACTGATGACTATCATCTTCAACTTCTATATGGAACCTAGTGCTCTACTCACAGGTAAAAGCATCAAGATTCACCAATATGCCTATGATGCACAACTCTTCTTGAAAGTCTCCAATGTTTCAAACATCCAATGCCTCAAATACTGACTGCCCATGATCCAGATCTGGATGTGCAGCACTAACATGAAGCTCAACTCATCAAAGATAGTTAATTGTCAAGAACACAACACCATGCAATAAACAACAGAAACCTGGCTCAATAACATGAACCTTGACTGCTTTGAACCCCACCTCTCGCTGAATTCCAAGACACTTAGGGGCAGATTTATGATGGACTTGCACCACGTTTACGCCGCCGTTGCGTGACGCAACGGCGGGGAAACGTGGCGCATCCCTGCTCCCTATTTACAACGTGACGCATCTAGGCAGATGCGTCACGTTGTAAAGCCCTGCGCCACATGAAACCTGCATCAGGTTTCATGTGGGCGTTCTGTCTAAAGGTGGGTGTTCCCTCGTAGGAAAGCCCCGTAAAACTGACGCAGTGAAATCTATAAGATTTCACTGAGTGAGTTTTACGAGGCTGCTGCGTCAAATCCTTACGCCTGCTTAAAGCAGGCGTAAGGAGTGACGCACTACGTTATGTATGGGTGGCCTCTGTACATTGCAGGAGTTGCATCGCACTTGCGACGCTACTCCAGCAATGCGCCGCCCGTACACCACAAGATGCGTCACGCATCTGCCCTTCCTTGCACCATGATGCGCCGTATTGTAAATGCGGCGCATCTGTGGTGCCGCAAGGAGGGAATTGCGTGACGCATCAGTTCTGGCGCATCCCTGCTGATTTGCAGAGATGCGCCAGAACTCATAAATCTGCCCCCAAGATTGGCTCTAGACACAAAAAGGCCTGGTACCAACTATCTTATCTAAAGAAAACTTTCTTCCAGAAAACAACTTCAGAAGAGCTGTCCAGCCCTCATAATTTTGCATCTGGATAGTAATAACTCCAAGCTAAATAAGGCGTTCCAGACTCCACAGTGGCACCCCGTGAGGGCATCCTACACCAAAGCATGCCTCATCCATGGCCCGAAGAAATATGATCATATCACTCACATCCTGATGAAATTCCATTAGCCTATTGCCCCACCTTGTTGGCTAGTGCCATCTTCAAAACCATTTTCTTGATTTACAAAGCCATCATGACCAGCACCCTATCCTATCCTGAAGGCAACTTTACCACCTGTGGTGGCTTTTGGTACACCCACAGCCAGGTCGCCATCAGGCTGCAGATTAAGAATATCATTCTTGTATCCAACAGGACCGAACAAACACTGCTTTGATTTAGGAAAGAGCCAGCGCTAAAGATCCTCCCCTTTAAAGAACACTACCTCACAATGCATTGACTCTCCATAACCCAGCTATCTCTTCTATTACTCGTCGACGTTATGCTTTTCTTTCCCCCGTACACTGCTCTGCAGCCTTTTGGCTAGGTCTGCAGTATAGAATACCATATGAAAAAATACATACTAAAGCAACAGTCCAAAGGGTCTCTGTCCCAGTTAATTACATATTAAACCCATCGCTGCGGGGTTAATCCCCCGCTGAGCTGGGGGGGAGGGGGCGCGCACAGCGCCCCCATGCTCATGACGAGCTAAGCTTGTCATGAGCTTCGGCGCTCCTGTGCTCACAGGTGTATT
Organism: Lissotriton vulgaris; assembly: GCF_964263255.1. Taxonomy (NCBI): domain Eukaryota; kingdom Metazoa; phylum Chordata; class Amphibia; order Caudata; family Salamandridae; genus Lissotriton; species Lissotriton vulgaris. The sequence goes on along the minus strand of NW_028254224.1, from coordinate 98,920 downwards.
GCTTCCCGTGGAATGCTCAGCACAGCGGGGGAATTCTCCCCACACCTGAGCATTCCACGGGCCAGGACGAGCTGAGCTCGTCATGAGCACCGGAGCGCCGTGGCTCATGACGAGCTCAGCTCGTCAGGAGCATCCAAGGAGTTAACCTTTGGGGAGTAGCTTCTCCCAGATAATAATGAACTAGGAAAAGGCAGGGGGAAGTCCATAGCTTTCAAGCGGTGCCTGCATTATCTTTTAGTGTATTGAGGTTTGGATAAAAAACACTAGAGTTCCTGCTTTCTAGGGTCCCTCTGGCTTGCAGTAGATTATTTCTAAAAGTAGACTATTCATACAAATATAAATATTAGGGAAACAGGTCTCAAAAGTATAGCTAACAGATGGAATAGAACATAGAAAGAGCAGTCACTAAAAGTATACCCCATATTGGAGCTATGAGAGCTTAGTGCAAAAAAAGGCTATGAAGCATACCTAATCTAGCATGGAGGCATATTGCGGAAGTGGTCCAGAAACATCTGAAAAAGTCAAAGTTATCCCCTAAACCATGTGTGGCAGTTCAAAGAGGGGCCACTGATGAAGACATAAGGGAAATTAGAGAGGCGTTCACTCCAAAATACAACATAGCATAAACCCACCACAATAAGTTTTAACAACACGTTTTGTTTTACTACTCATAATGGTGTTGCCAGTGCTTTTTGGCCTATAACAGAAGTTACAGGACTTGGGCCGTTCCAGTAAGTGGACCTGTTACCTAATTAATATCTTATAAATATTTCTGTGCAGAAGTAAGTCATCCTGGTGTTGTGATAACATGCTTTCTTAGATATGGTGGCAGTGTGCAATGCTATTGGCGACTTTGTTGTTCAGATGGATATCTGTAAAACTATGTATAGACAACTATATATGAGCCATTAATTAGTAAGCCTTATATTTTTACATTATGTTCTGACAACATCTTAGGGGGGTTGTAAAACACCAACAGGGAATTTCAAATTGCCACATGGGACCAAGGAATTAACAAATGTTGGCACGTGCTCCATTTGACATTCAGACTTATTCTCTTGTTAATGGGGATAATGTGGACCTTAAGAAGCAAGAGACTTAACACAGTTTGAAAACATACAGCTGAGAACTTTAAACATAATTTTGATCAATTAAACAATTCATGGTTCAACTGTTTTAACAGAAAATTGTTGTGAAAATGGTATGTTTTACCAATCTGGTTGTCACAGGATGGTAATACATGATCCACACTAGCCAGTTGATTTAAGGAGGGATTTATTGATAAATGATATAACAAGTGGCCATTAAGCTGTACATGTCTGAAAGCTTGTATAGAATACTCTCTCCATGATCTGTTGGATCTTCTTGGGATGTTTTCTCTCCTTGTTGTTCCCTCAGTGGCTAGAGTGCACCATTGGGGAAACAGAATTTGGAGGCTTGCAAAAACAGTTCATAAGAATAAAAAAGCCCATTACCAATATCACCACGCCACGTTTTGTCTGCCCGGCAGGATCCCCTGTCCAAGACTTTGCCAGTGAAGTCTCTCTTGATAACTCCTCACTGTTAACATTGGTCTGTCCACCACACGTCCAGGGCCAAACCTAACCCTCTCCAGGCGCTTAACCTTTGTACCTCACTTTATAACACTCCCCCACCTAAAGACAAGGGATTCCAAATCAAGGTGCTACAGAGAAAAAACAAGCCAAAGAAATAACATGGAAAAGGAAACTTAACAAACAGTGCCCTTCTAACACCAGGTTATGCCTGCTTAATACGGTCCCAAGGGAGTTTGTCATACCCCCACCAAACATGCCCATGATGTCAGCCACCAAGCAATAGTACGCACCCCCTCTGTAATCACTTGCCTGAAGCCACGACTCTTGGAAAAAGTCACAGCTGCCTCATCCTTCATGCCTTTCCACAGGTTATCTGGAGTAAGGCCCGCTCCTTGGAACTACAAGCCTCCGAACGTGGCAGACGTCTCTGGGGTACAAGCGTCCTCAAGTCGAGCCACTGTAGCTGGGTCAGGCTCCTCAGGTCAGGTACCACCTGTTCCCTCGTTTTCTTCCCTGAAAATGCTCTGTGCTCTGTCCTCTCCCCACACCACCACTGAGATCACTCTCCTTCCAGGTTCGACATCACATGCTCTCTTCGCTTACTCAAAGTGCCTATGAGCCTGCTGCAGCTGAGGGGGCGTGGTCTCGGAGACCACTATAATACTAGTTGACATTCCTGCCATGCTCCCAGGATCGCCGCCATGGGCAACCCTGCCAGCTCTGTCATAATGCATCCCTTCCAGAAATGGCCGATAGGGGCATGAAGAAATAGCAGTCCAAGATAAGTAATCGGCGTTGCCTTGCATCTTCCCAGGGTGATGTTGAACGTCAAATGAAAATGGTTGGAGGGCTGAAAACCAACTATGGACACCCTGGAGTTGGTGTCCTTGTTCCTAGCTAAACTTGGGTTAGGGGGTGGCATTGTCAGTAAGGAGGATCGAATGGATCGTACCAACATATAATACCGTTTGGCCTCCATGGCCCATTTAATCATGAGGCACTCCTCTCAATGGTTGAATAATGAGTCTCACAGGGTAACAACTTCCCACTTATGTAATCCACAGGATAAAGAAAGTCCTCATGATCTGGTTGAGACAGAACCGCTCCTAGCCCCCTATCTGAATTGTCTGTCAGTAGGATAAACTATTGGGTGAAGTCTGGACACAACACAGGTTCCTCAAATAGTAAGTCTTTCAACTGATTTTAGCTCTGTTGATGGGGATGTAACCACTAGGGTATATGGGAGGCCATGTTTTTACCAGCAGATCAGTCAAGGTGAGCTGTTCTTTCTGAGAAATTAGGAATAAATTGGTGGTAGTACCCTACCAGCCCCAAGAAAGATCAATCCCTTTTTTTACGTTGGTCGTAGTAAATCTTTGATGGACTTTACTTTACTCACTCATTGGATGTTCTTCCTGTCCTTTAAATGCTACCCAAGGTAACAGACTGAATTGTACTGAGTGTGCGTCTCAGGATTGGCTGTCAAACCAGCATCCCGCAGGGTCGTAATCACCACTTCTAAGTGATGTAAATTTTAACCATACCAGATGGGGCCTGGAATAAAATAGTGGCTCACTGGTTAGGTATTTTTAAGACGTATCTTTCCTCCACTCCACATCACTGCACCTCACATAGTTCATAACTAAGTGCTCCTATGTAGTTCGCAAGTTGCAGCACACCTCAATCCATAGAGGATGACAGTAACCCCAATGATGAAGCATGCCATCTAGGGGAAAACCTGGTGGGTGAGAGGTCGCTAGAAAAAGAGCCTTTTTTCTAGTAAGGTTAATATGTGAAAAGTGAAAACGTGAAAAAGCCTTTTATTGTTCAATTACTTAAAATCATTACAATATATACTAGCATTATAAAAGCATTGTGTAAAAAATAATAAGTTACATTCCCTGTTTGTTACTACGACCTAGTAGAGCATACAATCTTAAAAACAGTATCACATTCTAAATATACTGTTTGAGTGCAAAGTGCATTAGTTTCAAGCGGAAGGTGTGTCAGCAACTCCCATACTTTTGGGCCAACTGTTTTCTTTATGAAACTCTATTTTCACGGACAGTGCGGCTCAAATTAGTTCTATGAATTTCCCCAGCTGTGCAACTGTTTGAGTTGAGATCGAAGAAAAGCGCAAGTGCGAGACTTTGCTGCATCATGTGAAGCCCTGAGCTCTACAGATTGGGGTAACCAAACGATGCCTCTCACTAGCTAACTTTGGGCAACAGCACAGCAGATGGAGCCAGGATTCCTGATGGTAATTGCAAAGTCTACATGCAGCTGCCTTATCCGGGCGGGCCCAGCTTTGATTGAAATCCACATTGGACAATGGGAGTAGACTCATGTAACTGATCTTTTATCGGGTTTGGACAGATAGTGCTTGCTCGAGATAAGGCTGTGGTTTTCCCACTATATAGGAGGCGTCCAGTGGTGAGAGATTTAGTTGGTGATGTAAACTTTCCAGGTCTCTTGCGTGTGATATATATTTGACCTGTCTGTTCACTGCTCTTTTCCATGCAGCTATTGGAATGTTTGAGTTATCCAGGTTTTGCACCAGGTTTCTTCAAAGATTGTTTTAAGTTGCGCTTTCAAGGCTGATGCTGGAGCTCGCAGGGTACTAATATAGTATTTTATCGTGTCGCCAAGGCAGGTAATATCTGGGCGAGTTAGACCCAGCTCCAGCCTTACTCTGGCTCTCCTGGCCTGCCGTGAGATTCCTAATACTTTCTTGTATACAGAGATTTGGTAGCTCATGAAAAAGTTAGTGAGGGAGCCAGGAAATGTTAAGTGGAAGTAGTTGACTGAGGGCACTACCTTTGCTTTTAGGACTTTCAAAATGGGTTCAGTGGATGGGCTGTGTAGTCTTCGGTTGAGACTTCTCAAGCTGCAGATAATTCCAGCCCCTTTATTTCTTAGATATTTCAAGTGAGCTGATGGTTTAGCCCCTTCAGTTAGCCTGAGACCCAAATAGTTGTAGCTTTTACAAGATCTGATTTGCAGGTCACCTAGGCGCCATTGAGCTGTCTTCTTTCGATGGTACTTCCTAAAGATAAGAATCTTGGTCTTCTCCTGGTTTACCAGTAGATTATTCTTTTGATTGAATCTGTGTAGCGCTTATAAGGCTTTCTGTAGACCTGACCTAGTGTGGTCCAAGATTACCAGGTCATCCACGTATTGGAGGATTTAAAGCCGCACATTCTCCAATTTTATAATAACTAGATTTGCCCCCTCCAAGGCTTGACCAAAGTCGGAGGTGTAGAAGTTAAAAAGTAAAGGGGCAAGGATGCACCCATGTTTGAGGCCGTTTATAGTTGGGACCTTGGATGTTAACGACGTTTGGCTGGTTTTAATGCACACCCAGGTCCCTTTGTATATAACAATTATGGCCTTTAACAACTTTTGCGAGATGCCCCAGTTGGTGAGTTTTCTCCATAACTTGCCACGATCCACTCGGTCAAATGCTGCACTATAGTATACGAAGCAGCAGAACAAAGGGGGTTGAGAGGGCTGAGTTGCTTGTAGGGACCGATGGCCCAGTGCTAGGATGTTATCTATGATAGAGCATTGAGGTCTAAATCCGGTTTGGAAGAATGGGAGAATATTGTGATCCTTTGCCTAGGTTTCTAATTCCTTCAGCAACACTCTGGCGTATGCTTTAGCTTCTATGTCTAGTAGTGCCACTAGTCGATAATTTTCGGGTTTTGTGCGGTCACCTTTTTTATGAATCAGGAAAAGTATTGAACCTTTCCATGATGATGGAACGGTGGCCATTTCAAAGGCTTAATTTAAAGAGTGGGGTTAACTGGTTCGCCCAAAATCCATGTCCCACTTTGAGCACTGCTGCTGGCACTCCATTGGGACCCGGCGCGCCGTCTGACCTCATTTTCTTGTTCAGGTTGGTGATCTCTACCGTGGTGATAGCTGGTGTTTTGTCCTCCTCCTTGGTAGCTGGAGGCGTTTGTTGTTCATGGGTATCCGTCTTTTCCTGGTCTGTTGTGTACAGTAGCTTTACATAATGAACCCACTGGCGGCTGCCACCCCGTTTTCTTTGCTTTGACTGGTGTGGCACAGTAGTCTGATGTGTCTCCAATTCGAATGTGACCCTTTTCTTTGAGCAGGTTAAATATTTTCAGCCACTCTGCCTCGATTTTCTTTGTACGAATTTCCCATATTTTCTTCCTGTGTTCCCTGCGAAGCGCTTTTATTTCCAATATGAGGTGATTTGTGGCTCCTTTTTTCCTCTCCTTCAAGGCCTTGGAGCGACTCCGTTTGGTTTGCTCTAAGTCCCTAGAGTTTGGTTGTAGTGAATGGTTTTGCGGATGGAAGACCTGAGCTTTGGGGATGCCTCTGACCTGTCCTAACACAGATTTTAGTTCCTCAAGTAGTTCCTTCCAGAGCTCCAGGGGAGGTGCCAACCTTCTATCTGTTTGGCACTGCTCTTTGTGTGAGACCCTCTCCGTGAGTACTGGGCTTAGTTTTGTGGACCATTTGATTCTATTCAGCGCTGCATGGTGCTCTTCAACTGTTGAGGTGCCCAGTGTTCCAGGATGTTTTGCGGTTTTCCCGTTTATATCAAGAGTGACCCTCAATGGCCTGTGATCACTTTTATCCCTGCTTCCCACCTCAAAGTCGTTAAAGTGTTTTCGCAATTTTTCAGCTATAAAGATGTAATCAATTGTTGAATTATCCCCGAAGGTGGGCAAGGGAAGCCATAGCAGGTCCACTGCTTTCATGGAGGAGTGGGTGGAAACCATGCTATGCTCGAAAAGAAACTGTTGTAGAGGCGCTGATTCTGTTATGGTTGGAGGTTCCCTTGTACCATATCCCAGGTCCCTGGTGTTCATGTCCCCTACTATGATTGGAAGATGTGAGGAATATTTATTTATAAGAAGGTCCATTTTTTGTAAAAATATTTTTAGTGCTTGCTTTTTTTGCTGTGTGGCCGGATTTATATAACAATTGATTATCAATAGACGAATTGCGATATTGTTGCTTTTAAGTCTGCCGATCAGTGCTGCTTGCAGGTTGGGGGAATTAGTTGCTAGTGATTTTACCTCTATTTTGCAGGTATGATTGATGAAAATTGAAAGCCCGTCTGCTGCTCTCCCAAAGATGTTTCTTTTTATTGTTGCGGTGTGAATCTCATAATAGCCTGAGAGAATTAGGGGTTCGGTGGCCCATGTCCCTTGTAGGCACAGTATGTAATTTTCTCGGCGATATGTGCATGCTTCTTTGCAGCTAAGCATTCTTTTTAACCCTGCGACGTTCCACGATAGGATGGACAGAAGAGTGTTGTTTCCCACTCTTCTATTCCTGTTCGGATAGCTGACTGCCTTTATACTGTTAGATGTGCCGTTGAGGTAATAGGCCTCCAGGACCATTCAGCATGTTTTGCATTGCGCTATCCTTTGGCTCCGTATGGTACACAGCCCTTTGCTCACCTGAGCTTATTTTCTTGTAGGCGTTGTAAAGACTAGGTTCCATGGCTGAGCATTTTCCTGTTTGATTGACTGCAGTCCCCCTCAACACCGAATAAACTTCCTTTATTGGCGAAGTTACTACTAACACATGTGGGTATTTCTCAGTGTGGGAAATGCTATGTCAATGCCCCATGCAGCCATTTTTGCTATTTCATCTGTTGTGAGCCCCACCTGGGCATGGCGACTTAAACCAATCGAGGTTGACTCACCATGGGAATCGCTGGTTAAACTCAGAAACTTAACCCAGACTAAGTCATTTGACTGTTTTTCCGTAAGAGTCGGAATGTGCTTAAAAAGCCTGAGTAAATTGCCCCTGTTTAAGATATCATATTTGCCTTTGATGAAATATCTGGGAGTGAGAATCACCTTGTGCGTTGTTTAAGTAAGGTTAATATGGTATATCTGCCCCTTGTTGCCACTATAGGGTATTGTCAATTTGTATGTGACTTCTGCTGTCACCCTGTATAGTATTTGCCACCTGGCAAACAGTTTGTTGTCAGAGGAGGGCAAAAGGATCAAGGCTTTGTCTCCTACATGTAACTCCCTGAGTTCTATATTGTGGTCGTAATTCATCTTTTGTCTTTCGTGGGCTACTTTCATATGCTGGCAGATGTCTTTCCAAAGAATAGCTACCTTGTCTTTAGGTTAACAGCATACTCTAGGAGGTCCAATCCTTCGTCTTCCCCTTCCTCCTTCAATTAAGCTACTGTGACTTGCAATGTCCTAGGCCATCTCCCAAAGACAAGCTCAAAGGGACTAAACCCTGTGAAGGACTGTGAATGTGTACTTATTGCAAAACACTCTAGGGCAGCTTCTTATCTCAGTCCCTCCAAGTGTCTGTCACTAGTTTTTCCAGGATTGTGTTTATAGTGCGGTTATACCACTCAACTAGACTGTATGTTTGGGTATGATAACAGACATACCATGCTGTTTGATACCTAGCACCACACATATCTGGGCCATTAGTCTTGACATTAAGGGTTTGCCCTGATTGATAAGGAGTTCCTTGGGAAAAGTGATTTGGCTAAAGAACCCAATCATGACCAGTTCAGCTGAGCTGATCACCATATTGGAAAAGGGTATGCACTGATATCCACAGACAGACGCCACCAAGGATCCGACCCATGAGAACGATACATCAATTATAGGTAAAGTTGCAGCAGGGCCTTTGGGGTGTGATGGGGATTAAAGCTCTGACATCTCACACAGGCAGCACAAACGCATTGTATATCTGAGAAGACCCCGGGCAATTAAACTGCTTCAAGAGGTACTCCTAGGTCTTCTCTCTCCTTAGTGTGCCCCCTCCCCCTGACTATGGGCCAAGTGGAACACCTGCTTCCTAAAAAGAAGGGGAATTACAGAAATAGGTCCTACCTGTCAAGTCTCTCCATGCCACTGGAGTCAGGCAATCCTGGCTGATCAGGGCTGAAAGCCCGAAAGCAGTCCTAGGATGTTTGTTTCCAGTCCAGGGAGGACGTGGCCTGGCAGTTCGGGCTGGACTGTTCCCATTGTGTACAGGGTTAAGACTTATTTGCATATGGCTGAGTCCAAACTGGAATGGCATGGTGAGCAAAAAAATGATTGATTTAGGCTCAGATCTCTGTACTGGGGCGAATGTGACATTGTTCTGCTTTCTGTCCATCAATTGTTCTTTTTGCATTTGTCACCCCGAGTGGGGCGGGTATGCCCATGCGTGGGCCCCATGCTCTCCATGCCACTGGAGTCAAGCTATCCTGGCTGATGAGGGATGAAAACCCAAAAGCGGTCCTAGGATGCTTGTTTCCAGTCCAGGGAGGACCTGGCTTGGCAGTTCGAGCTGGACTGTTCCCATTGGGCACAGGGTCAAACCTGATTTGCATATGTCTGGGTCCAAACTGGAATGGCATGGTGAGAAAATAAACAATGGATTACGCCCAGATCTCTGTACTGGGGTGAATGCATGACATTGTTTTGCATTCTGTCCATCAATTTTTCTTTTTGCAACTGATGAGGGGGCATGGCCTTGAAGACAACTAGAACACGAGTTGATGCCCCTCAGTGCCTGAGCAACTGGGCCAATTACCCCTTCAGCACATGACTCTCAGTGGTAGCTGTGGACAAGCAATCAAAGGCTTCCTTAGCAGAAATTGTAAATACACCTTAATGAACACGACTCAACTCAAAATACACACAGTAATGTCAATAAATGAATGTCCAGTCAAATACCTATTTTTATAGTAAAAATAAGTATTTTATTTCTAACTGTACACATTCAAAGTAGTTTTACGACATTCATAAGCAAGAACACAATTTCCTTGATATCGGGGCTCTTGAGCTTGACTGAAAATCCCTATACCACCCACTCTTTGTAATGTGATCAGGGTTATTCCCTATTCACTAAGTGGCTGCATTCAGGGAATGTTTCACTAGTAGGCCTTACTCAAGAGTCCACTCCAACTCTTATAAAACAGTCAGAAGTTTCTATGGTGCCTCAGCACCTTCATCAGCGAGTCCCCCCGAGCCTGAGAGGCCTGTAACAAGTCTAACCAACTCCAGCAGCAAGGAAGCATTTAGTGTCTCAGTGGTGCAACAACAGCGGGCACTCACAATTCTCAAAGCAGTACCCGGCAGCCAAAGGCTCTACCTAAGCTGTGCGGCTGCTTAAAGCAGCAACCGAAGGTGCTCCTGCACTTTTATCAGCCCAGGAAGTTCAGTGTTTCCCAGACGGTGAGAGGAGTTGAGCCTGTTGCTCCTGATATGGTCGCAGCAATGTGGTAATGTCTTCTCAGCATCCTCCTGAGACCACAGGACAGGTCAGGGGAAGGTCTTGATGCTGATTTTGACCTATTGTTTGGAACTTGAGTTCTCCAGTCAGCAGTCTGATGTCAGGAATCACACTGTCTGCAGTTTGAAAGGAACACTGCCCTTCCAGGTTCTGAAGAGACCCAGAGTGATTGTAAAGCCAGGGATGGTGAATCTTTGGTTCGATCTTTAATAGAATGTAATTCCAAGATGGCCACCACTATTGCCGCGGCTGGGGAGTAGGTATGTTCTAGTCTTTCGCTGAGTTGAGGAGCAAGCGCGCTGTACACTGCGCACTTCAAAAAAGATTTTGTCGTAAGTGGCCGTTATTCAAGAGCGCTCACAAGTATTGAGAAAATTCTAGTTAGAAATTCATGGGTGTAGATTGAAACACCGTATTAGTTTGACCCTTAGTTAGGACATGTGAGTTATAGCCAGTGCTCCGTGTTCTTAGTATTTACAAGTTTGTGAATACCTTCACTTGCAAGTTGTGAGTAGGACATTCTTCGTGTGAGAAGAGTGACTTTAGCAGTGTTCATCAGTCGCCGAACTTAGTGACCAGAAAAGAAACTCTGTCGAGTTGTTCCTTGTCAAGAAATCAATCTGGTGAATAGAGAATTCCAAGCTACGTATCTCCCTTTAGTCCAGTGGTTCGAGGTGAGGTGTTTGAAGCTTCTTCAACGGACATTGAAACGTCGGAAGAAGAAGAAGTAAGACTTTTCAAACCCTTCCTTGCGCTGAGTTTCTGAATACTCTACCAGCCAGAACTTTCCCCCTGCGCTTCCCCTGTACTTTCCTTCCTCTTTACTCTTCCTTGTTCCTTTTTGCGCGTTTCGGCAAGAGTACTGGAGTCTGTAACACAGTGACAATTAAAACCGTACATTCCTTTACAAGAGAACCGACCAGTGAAAAAGGTAGCGTAAATCATCCACTCAGAGTGCAACATAGAGAATAACCACAATTGTAAGTTACTTAACTTGACATTCTTTCTTCCAGAAATTTCTTTCTCTTCCTTGGTAGCTACTCACAATCATATACAGAGAGAAGCAAGTCTCTGAAGACAGCTGGTAGGATAGATTTGTATTTAGAATTGTCATTCAGGATTGTAACTAGAAAGTTGTTGAGTTGTCTTCCTCCCTTTCTGTGTGCATTAAGAACCCGAGTGCAGTCGCGAATCCATAACATATCTTGAAGGACTAGTGGGTGCCAGCTGTTGTCGGAGTGTCTCTCTTTTCTGTCCAATTCCCCTTTCCCCGTCTCTGGTGCAGTTGCTTGGCCAAGCGACGTCACCGGAGGGGGGGCATTGGGAGCTAGCATCAGTTCTGCATCTGCGAAGAATCTGGGACCTGACATCTGAACTTCTCACTACCTGGTACTGGCAGTCCCTAATGGCAGTCCCTAATGACATACAGCCTTGCCGCAGTACACGCTGGCAAGGCGTTCATTGCACAGCAACCTAAACCACAGCAGCTCCTCCGGGCATACACCATCACTCCTAAGGCCAGCACTGATGTTGGCACTTTGTTGCAGCCGTTACTTCCATCGGGGCTCCTCCTGTCAAATGGGGGTTAACTTAATTAGGTGGAACAGGCTTTACACTCTTCGCACACTAACCAACTCATGGAGGATTTAACTGTGGCACTTTCCTACAATACGGGGGTCACCGACCTGATCTTTCACATGGGCAACAACCCATTCGGTGCACATCCATCTCCTCACACCTCACACTGGGAGTCTTCCTGGCAAGGCTCCCCATTTCCCACTGGGCCTCGCTCCCTCCAATTGCTCTCCTCTTGTTCATACAGCACTCTGGTCTTGGCAAGCAAGCAGTTGCTGGTGCTTCAAGCTCCAGAGCAGATGGTCTTCGTTTCTACAGTAATGTCCCTCTAGTAATGTCCCTTTACCCAACAGGAAGACTAGTAGGCCTTGGCCCCAAGTCCTGGTCGTAGGCAGAAGTCTTGCAAAGCTTTCAGCCTCACACAGCCCATATGGCTGCTTGGCAGATGACATTTGTTTAGGTCTCACTCTCTCCTTCTTATAGACCAATTACAGACACAAAATGTGATTTAGTTTCTGGGCCATTGAACTTTCATGTTGGGGTTCTACTTATTTTGAAGTGCACTCTTCTTTTCTCTCTCGTCCTTTTAAAAGTGGATGTCAGCCAAATTGATATGTTCATTATCGTTTAATCCCTGGCCACCAGCCCTACTCGTTATGATTCCCTTATCAGTCCCATCTTCTTTCTGAGATGTGTCCAGTCCCCTTCCTTATGATCTCTGACTCAATCAAAGAGCTCCTTGAAGTGTACAGTGGGGAGGCTATAGCTCCCTTCTCCAGTGTGTCTCACTCAGCTCACATGAATGCACCAATACACAAATCTGTCTTGGGGGATTTCCGTATTCCTCATGTCTTAACCAGGCAAGCATTGGTTTTCAAAAATAAAACCCAGAGTCATCTATGTAATGTGCTACTGCAGGCACACTTGCACTCAGTGTATGGACATAGCACACCCTATTTAGAACTGTTACCTGAAGGCACACATGCATTCAGGACACACATTCACTTGCCATGCACTACTCAGAACTATAACCTTTCTTTATTATGCCATTGTATGTTACTTGCAAACACAGACACACTCATTGACCATGCACATGCTGCACAATGCTTTACCTTTCATGTATTGGACTTTTCATAAGCACACATACACCAAGGATATGCTGTCACTGCACACTTACTGCACAGGACTATATCCCTCATGAAATCTATCCCATGAATGTATACATACACCCAGTATGCATACTCACAATGCATGTACTGCACAGCACTGCTCTATTCCTGTATTGTACTCTTCCCAGGCACAGAAACAACATCCAGCATAGAGTTACCACTCCTGTGCTGCACAGTTCTTTGCATCTAACTGATGTAGGCAAGGGTGAGTTAAGCACACAGCAGCAGAGCATTTCAAAAGGTTAGTTAGCCTGTCAGCCTCACTCCATTTACATAGGTTAAAAAGACCTGTTCACTCCTACTGATCACTGCATGGTATGCTGACACCACCTCACTTGTGCTGCTGAACATTTGCTGAGAGCAGTAGCCTGCCACCACTATGAGGGTACCACTTTGTGTGCCCCTCTTGGTCCACCTAGACTGCAATCCATGAGACAGGCCCATGTAATAGTGCACATGTCTATGACAACGAATATGCATTAGGGATCCAGACAACAGTACAGTTGGGCACTCAGGTCAGGTACACGTCCATTACCATGCACAGGATCTTATATGTATAGAAAAGTCAAAGACCTTCATTGGCCGGAATTGAAGGTAAGTTCCACTATTACCTGTTATCTTTTGACGTGTCTGTTTACAATAGCTATGGACTGGTGCATTTTGTGATCTCTCTCCCAAGCAATAGCATATCAATGTACAATTCATAATTGTGTAATGATGACACATAATAAATGTAATGAAAAATGCCTCTATGATTACATTGTACTTCAACATTTGGTGCAAGCGGCCTTTAAAAGAATGGGTCTGGTGTATGTTTTGTACGTTTCGGTGTGTTTTATTGACAGGTGTATATTGGTTGGGCGAGTGTGGGTGTTTGAGTTTGGAGGTGTTGCTTTGTTTGTAGCTGTGTGCTTGGATGAGTGTGCTGTTTGTATTTGAGATTTGTAGAGCACCAGGATGTCAAAGCACTAACCCAGAGCAAGGTTAACTTCATGGGAATGACCTGACCTAAGCATCCGGAAGTGAGAAAAGGCAGGGTTTCAATTTCTTGCGGAAGGCTGCATGAGAGAACTAACTATATGAGTGGGTAGGGTGTTCCACATTATGGCAGCAGCAAACCTCAAGGACGCACCCTCACCACCCGGCTTTCTAAAATATTGGCATTTCCACCTTCCTAAGAGAGCTCTGTATTTGGCATTTGTCGATTTATCATCGGCATTTGACAGGGTGAGGCACAATAAACTGTGGTTGATTTTAGAAAAGCTGGGTGTTGATGTCGAAGCAGTTTTAATTTCCTTTCTAAGAGAGTTATATTTAGGGGCGAAGGCTAGGGTACGATTTGGGGTGGGCGGAGAATGCACGGGTCATCTTAATGTAAGACGTGGTGTGCGGCAAGGCTGCATCCTTGCCCCGTTCCTCTTCACCTTAAATATAAAAGACCTTCAAAGGATTTTAGTTAAGGAATGTAACGACCTGCCTGTGGCTAGTAAACGCCCTATTCCCGCATTGTTATATGCAGACGATGCGGTCCCAATGGCTCGCACACCACTAGGACTCCAAAGAGTTGTATCCAGCTTTACAAATTTTATGACTGAACGGGGACTTACTATTAATTCAACTAAAACATTTATTATGAATTGTGGAGCTGGATGTATTAAGACCAGACCAATTTTTATGAGGGGAAACCGATCAAAAACACTAAGATATTTTCCTAATTTGGGATTTTTTATTTGACCGTACGGGGTCATGGGTGCAGGCTATAAAAACTAAGAGACTACTGTACATTATAACTCTATCTGTACTCGCAAATTTTAGTAGGCAATTAGGCAGATGCCCCACTGTGGAACTACTGAATATTTACAAGGCAAAAAGTGTTACTGTAGCTTCATATGGAGCAGGAGTTTGGGGACATGCGGATGTAAGCTCCCTTCAGGTAGCTGAAAACACGTTTTGAGATTTTTACTAATGGTCCCTAATGGCACCTCCTCTTTCATATGCCACACAGAACTAGGTTTGCCATATTTGAAAGATATCCTAAAGACTCAGTCGGTTCGGTTGGCATAGGATGTGGACAACAGAGAAAACAAAGTTTATTCCTGGGATCTTATTCGACTGTATGGGCCTAGATGGAGTGCCAAACATTAGATGGCTGTCCGATGTCAAAATCTTTTTATATAATATAGGCCATCAAGAATTTTATGATGATCCGCCCACCATGGCAAGGCACTCCTGGAAAGATCTTAAGAACAATTGTTTGCGCTATCTGAGTGAACAGAGACTGAATACTGAACTGAGTAAGGTTACGGTACAAGCACACAACCTTACATTAACTACTTTTAAAATCCAGTCATACCTATGCCTTGCAACTAATGACTATGATAAATTTGTATTGATGCGCTTCCGCATTGGGACTCTTGCGCTTCCGCATTGGGACTCTGTATAGATTCTACTTTGTACAGAGAAAAAGGTGGATTGTTCGAGTCTTAAAAACACTTGGTGTGAGGTTGTGTTGCCCAGCTTTAGTGGTTCTCCAACAATTAGATACAATATTGGTTGTAGCCTCTGTTTCCGCCTTTTTAAAAAATGTTTTTAGATATAGGAAATCGATTGTGATGTGACAATTATGACAATGAAATTTTTGCTGTGTATGAAGAACGGACTTAATTGGTGTAAATACTGATATCTGCACTGTATATTTTAATACGTTAGTATTGTGTGCTTTTATGGTTATTTATATGTAACTGAATAAAGTTTTTATTGGTTGATTGATTGACTTACAAGTAAACTAAATGTGGCAATTGGTTGTTAGCCAATTCACTATGTTTTAAGGGGAGAGAACAAGCACTTTAGCACTGGTTAGCAGTGGTAAAGTTTGCAGAGTACTAAAACACAGCAGAAACGGGCTCAGAAAACAGGAGGAGTGGAGGCAAAACATTTGAAGGTGAACCTGCTGATAGGGCTAAGTCCAACAACACATTTAAAACATGATCAAAAATCATAGTTACATCTCGAAAAAGAGATATAGTCCTGCTCATACCATGCCCATCCATAAAGACCTGAACAGCTCTGATTGATTTCAGTGCATCCAAAATTTCAAGGATAATAATGTTTTTCTTACAATTGTTCTCCTGGGCAACATGCAAGCCATCACTTAATGTGCATGATTTACATAACTGGCATATTTAATTCCCCTACTGTTTGAATCCATGTCAGTCCATGTCTCACCATGTCTTATTCTGCCTAGTATTCCAAACTAAATCCTACTGAGTTCCTCCCACCAAATTCATTAGATAGCCTTTAAGATCATGACCCAAAATATGTATCAGTGTATTTTCTTTTTTTAATACTCTTTTTATTAACACATAACAAATAAACACAAATAAACCATAAATAGGCATCAGGTGATACATTACATGTCCCTTCAATAGGTCTTTCACAGCAAATCAGAATCTTAAATCAATATTTAAACACTTGGATCATGGGGATTCCTGCGCTTCTCGCTGTGAACCTCGAACCGGTGACTCACAAATCTCTACTCGGTGTTCATTCCATGCCCCCCAAATCTTGCCCCACTTCTCTGGGCAACCCCAGGCCACGTACACAGCTTTCTCCCTAAACATACATTGGTCCAGGTCTTCAGCCCACTTAGATACTCGGAGCGGCTGACCTGCCCCCCAAAGCTGAGCAATGTTTTGTTTTGCCACAATATACGCCAGTGTCACCCATTGCTTCTGATAGTCATTCAGATCCGTAGGCTCCCACACATTCAATAGGCATCTACGGGCCTCTGGTTGGATCTCCACACCCAGCACTTCTTTCAACTCGTCATGAATCTTCCTCCAGAACCTCTGTATCGCCCCACAATGCCAAAGTATGTGCATGAAGGTGCCAGATTCCCCACACTCCCTTCTGCAAGCCCCATTCTCCCCCAGCCCTATTCACACCAACCTAGGTCCAGTTATGTAGGTCTTATACAATATCTTCAATTGCACCAGCTGGAGCCGCATCTGAATCGCTACTACTTTCGGGGAGGAGACAGCCTCCACCCAGTCTTCATCATCTAGTTAAAGGCCATCTGCACTGTATTGTGCTTGGACCCGCCCCAACGGGCTCTCCATATTGTTTACCAACTTCCTGTATATGAGAGATATAGTTTTCTCCAGAATGTGCCCATCTAGCACACGTTCCTCAAGAGGCGAAGCCTCCAGAAGCACTGTGCCCCTGATTATATGGGCAAGAAGAGAGTGTCTCACCTGCCTATAACGAAAGTGTTCATTTACATGTAGTCCATATTGCAGCTGAAGTGACTCGAATGTGTGTATCGCATCCCCCTTCCAGATATCTCTTATCTGCGTGATTCCAATGAGGTCCCATTTATCGAAACCCTTGGATCTCCACAGATTTCCTAGCTTTTCCGAGTTCAACAGGGGCGTGGCCAACGTCAACCGGCCCTCCCAACCCAGGCTCCTATTGGCCGCACGCCACACCTGTACCGCATGCGCAGTCTGGCCGTATAAAGCGAATGTCCCTGGCTTAGCAAATAGCACTCTGTCCAGCATTCCACCCAGGGCCAGTCCACGGTCCATGGTGTACCCTGGATCCCCAGGGGACCCGTAAATGATGAGGTTTACAGCGGCAAGTTGTGAGGCCCAGTAGTACTTTCTCATATCTTGGAGTCCGACACCGCCATCGTACCATGGTAGCGTGAATTTAACTAATGCTATACGGGGCCGACCCTCCCGCAAAAGCTGCCTCTGAAGTGACTCAATCTGCTGCCAGTGGCTCCATAGCAAGGGCAAAGAGCAACGGGGACAGTGGACAACCCTGTCTCGGGCCCCTCTCCAACCTTAATGTCGTTTGACCTACAATTATTAACCTTCACCCTAGCCAGGGGGTTTGCATACAATAACCGCACCCAGCTCATAAACTCACCGCCGAGGCCTAGTTTTGCTAATACCGCGAACAGATAATTCCATTCGACTCTGTCAAAGGCCATCGAGGCGTCCAAGGACACCAAAACTGCAGGCTCATCTATTTCCGAGGGGGCCCCCAGGACACCATGTAGCCTCCGCAGATTCAGTGCTGTGTTTCTACGCGGCATAAATCCAGGTTGATACGGGTGTATCAAGTTTGTGATCACTTTTACCAGCCAGGTAGCAAGAAGTTTTGCTAAAATTTTGGGCTCTGCATTAGGAGCAAAATAGACCTATAAGAGGCACACTGCACTTTGGACTTACCCGCTTTATGTATAACTATAATATTTGCCAGTCGTTGGTCATAGGGGAGCTGGCCTTTTTCCCTGCTCTCTAGGAACATGGCTCGCATATGTGGGGCAATCCTATTAGCATTTAATTTATATAACTCGATAGGTAACCCATTAGGGTAAGTCGCCTTACCGGATTTTATCTGCCTAATAGCCTGTGCCACTTCATCATTGGAGACTGGAGAGTCCAGATAGGACCTATCTTCCTCCGACAGCTCCAGCATAACAATATCCCTAATCATGGTGCTATTGTCTGCCTCACTTTCAGCGGTATAGACCTTCTTAAAATACTCCAAGAATGCGTCAGCCACGGCCCGTGGTTCGGTAATTTTATCAGACTCCGGTCCCTCCAGCTCTGGCACCAGTCTCGACGCCCACTCCCCATGCTCAAGCCACGCTATCAACTAACCGGCTTTATTGCCATGCTCATATATGCGTCTCTGCACGGCATTGTTTTGGACAATCGCCCTGTCTCTCGCTGACACTCTGTACTCTTCCTGACGAAGCCTCAATATTTGGAGGTCTGCGGGTGGGCGCGACCTAGCTACACTCTCCTCCAAAGCAATGACCTCAGCCTCCTTCTGATTCAATCCCGCCTGTCTTTTTTTCTGTTTCCCGGCAACTAGGGACAAAACCTCCCCTCTCGCAACTGTTTTATAAGCTCCCCAAAGAGACTGTGCTCAGTCAACAGTTCCCTCGTTTTCCAGGAAGTAGCGTTCTGACATTTGGAGCACCCCCTTCTTAATGGCCGGATCTTTCAACTGAAAAGCACTAATGGGAGCTACTCTACCAGCCGTCTGTCGTCCGAGGGTAAGCTGTAACCATAATGGAGAATGATCAGATATACCCCTGCCCAGGTACCGCACTTTCTGAATCGCGCCGGCCATCTCAACCGGCAGCAATATGTAGTCAAGTCTCGACAAACTATTGTGTGCAGCAGAGACGTGTGTGAAATGCGTCTGTGCTGGATTACGGACCCGCCAGCTATCAACCAATCACAAAATGTCCAGAAAGTCCAGGAGCCACTTCTGCGACTGCCGGAGCACTCGTGGCGGGCAACGGTCAACCTCACCATCCAGTACGGCATTAAAATCGCCCCCCAGGATTAGACCACCAAGAAGCACCGAAAGGAAAACGGAACCCAAATCCTGAAAGGTATCAGACTGGAGACCCGGCGGCGCATATATTGACATAAAGGTGGCGGCTTAGCCCCCAGTTGTCCCGATACCCCAGCATATCTACCCCTCTGGTTGATCCACGTGGCCTGCACTGACATGGGAAAAGAATTCTTAACCATAATCCCCACTCCTCTACATCCAGTGGTGAATCCCGCATGTGCCACCAATTTATACCCCCCTCTATGTAGGGCCATACATCTGTTGCCCACAAGGTGGGTCTCCTGAAGCAATACAATGTCTGGGGCGTGCCTCCTAATGAGCTGACTAACCATTCCTCTCTTAATTTTATCACCCAAACCATTCACATTCCAACTCAGCACTCTCATCCCCGATCCATAACTACGTTGTGCCATTTAACCCGTATGAAGAACATTGAAAAGCCCTTTCCTCACCTGATGCAAAACTACCTAACAAAATAAAATAACAAAAATCCCATGTCTGTTTCAAATCACAAATGCTACATTCCCACACGTTGCCTTGATAAACAAACACTAAAAACACCCACAATAATAGACACAAAAACATTCCCATCCCACTACCCCAAACCCTGCACCCCTGCTTATGGCATTCGCCAACCCCCAACTCGCAGTGTGCCTGTTGCCCCATTATCTAACTAATCAACTATCTAAATGTAGATCGGAGGGGAACACCAGTGCCCCACAGCCCCTGCCTGCCCATGCGAATTATGACCTGCTCACGAAGTGACACCCAGGCAAACATAATCTTTACACATGATAAAGCTGCGAGCGGCACCGCTCTCAACAACCTGTATTCAGCAAGTACAGCCCTACTTATTACTCCAGCTCCTGCGTGCCATTATCTCCTCCGCTGCCCTCTCCCCGGGAATTTCTCTGAGGGGGAAGACTCTCCAACCAATCAGAAGAAATCTCAGGGTTGTCAAAAAACCAAACCTTCCCCGCCACCTCAACCGTCAACTTGGCAAGGTACAACTTGCATACTTCAGTCCCATATCCCTGAGCCGCTTCTTGACTCCAGTAAAGCTCTGCCTCCATTGCTGGACCGTCTGAGTGAAATCTGGAAAGAAGGTGAGAGTAGAGTTTATATAGCTCAGGGGGCCCCCAGATCTAGACGCCTGCAGGATAGCGTCTCTGTCTCTAAAGTTGAGCACCCTTGGGATCATCGGACTTGGTGGGGCCCCCGGCTTAAGTCGCCCCCCAGGTATCCTGTGGGCACGTTCAACAGTGAAGAGGTTACTCAGTCCCTTCGGCTTCAGGTGATTAAGCACGACGTCCTCAACAAAGAGATCGGGTGCCTGGCCTTCAGCTTTCTCTGGAATGCCTATTATATGTACATTGTTCCTCCAAGCCCGCCCTTCGTAATCGTCCAGCTTACGGTCGGCCGTCTCATTGGCAGCCTTGAGCGTGCGAATCTCCTGTTGCAACTCTGACACGTCGTCAATCAGGCTCGTAGTTTTGAGATCAAGTGACTTGACCTTCTCACTGGTTTTAGTAAGGTCAGCACGAATTAGATTCACCTCAATGGACATCGTATCCAGCTTATGATCTAATGACAACATCTGTTGCCCCAGGGAGGCCCTGACCCCCTCTATGGCGGCCATTACATCCTGTAAAGTGGGCTTCGAAGCAGAATCGGCGGCATCCTTGGTTCCACCCCAGCACCTGCCAAAGCCAGAAGGCGAGTTCCTAGAAAGAGTATAACGGTCTAGTTTATTAGACTGAACGGATCTAGAGCCCCTCGTGGACTTGGAGAGCAGTTCGTCACCCTCCGGCCGAGTCGCCATCTCGCGGCTGTACGCAAAGCAGCTCCAGTCCACGGCTAGAGCAACCGCAGCGACAGTCTGCCCAGGAGTAGCTCCACCGCAGCCACCCTCACCAAGGCCCCGGAACTCCAGCTGGTATCACAGTATCCATGCCGCAAACTGTCATCTCAACAATCTGGTGGCCGCTCCCCAACAGGTGCACCGCGAGTCTCAAGGGAGGTTCCCCACCGTTCTCCGGAATAGCATCTTACGCACCTTTCATGGAGCATTCCAAACATGTAGCCATCAGGCCTTAAGGCACCCCCGCCAGAGTCAGCCTGAAGGCACCCCCCGCCAGAGTCAGCCGTTGGCCAACAATCCGACACCGCCAGGTACCTCGGAGGAGCCCGGCAGTCCCACTCACACCTCCATCCTTAGAGCCTACCGGGCAGCACTCACCAGTGGCACAGGCCTCCTTCTGCCTATGGCCAGTCAGTAATGTGGGACACTCTCAATCAGCCGGCAGCCACCGCGGCCCCGCAGGAGACCCGCCGCCGGCGCTCCCAACGGACAGTTCAATTGTGGAGCGTCTCTTGTAATCGCCCCTTTCAGTCACTGCACCATGGGGTCTGGCTCCAGTGATCCCCGCTCCAAATCTTCAGCGGGGGCGCAATCCCGATCAGCTGGCAGCGAGTCGCACAGGGGGCTCTATAACAAGGCAGATTGAAGGTGCACAGCGAGCCCCGGGGATCCAGGATCCCTCTGCGCATACAAAGGCAGCCGGATCAAGCGAGGCCCCACTCCTCAGGCCCCCCTACTATCCCCACCATCCAAGTATGACTCTAGGGCCCACCTCCGCCCGACGTCAGCCTCCAGCAGGTCCAAGCTGGAATCGGACCCCACCCACTATCGCCTCGGAACTCACAGCAAGTTGTGGTACTGAAAATTCTGGACCTGTGTCATATACATCCTCGTATAATGACGATTTTGGTATCCGCAGGCCGGTAATGGTTCGAATACTATGCACATGCATTTCCGTCATGTTCGAGTGATGGAATCACCCTGAAATCGGCTTTTTCGTCCGGAACCATCGGGTTCCATTTTGTGATCGGCAGCCATTTTGTGATTGCCCTCACATAAGGCAATGACTAAAGGCCGAAACCAACCTGAAGGACACGTACACCTTTGCTGACTCCGCTGTGACCTGGGCAAGCTGACTCCACTGCCCGAAGCCAAACCTGTCCGGCCAGGTTCTTTCCCAGTGGCCGAGCGAGATCAGAATCAAGGCACAACATGTCATAAACCGATCATCGCACACAAACCATGCCTAATCTCACACACACCTGTCCCTGTTTCTTCTTTATGACCTGTTTTACAAGGAGGAGGTGCCCGTTTTATTAAGGGTCCGCCAATATCTGATGAAAGTTCTGGGCCATGCCGGGTAATTGATTATGGACTCGACAAACTGAAATGTGGGCTTGTCATCATGACTCTGCTTTTCCTTTGTGAATGGTTTACCGTACAATAAGGAATGTTTGCCTGAAGCTTATTATTTTGTATATAAGGAGAAGCCTGGCTATGTATATTGAGCAGTCTCCTGAGAACATACATGCTGTTGTACTTCTAGGATACCTGTTACTAGCTGCAGCCAATAAATACGATCTTTGACTTCACCAAGAAGACTCTGTGTTTCTGTAGTCTGAAACAGGAAGGACTCGAAGTCTTTGGGTGTTCTCCCTGGCACCGCTGGGTCCATAAAAACCCGGTATGTCAGTTGGCGCCCAAAGTGGAGCGGTATCAACGGTACCAGTCCAAGCCAGAGGTTTGTGAGGAGCTTCGTGGGAAAATTCTGGAGGACGGCCAACCACTTAATCGACCCCTGCATGTCGACGTGGTCCGAAGGTCTTTGCTGCGAGGTTCCCCGCGTCCCGACGGCTACGAAGGACTGCTGCCCTGACTATCGCCCTGTTTTGGACCCTTGATGATTGGTAGAGCAAAACGATAGACGAGTCTTCTGGTGACATCATCAATACCTCAGTTAAGTATAAGTGGAGCGTCTCCCAGTCATTAGTTTTGTTTGGTATCCCTTCGAGGATCGCTTTGTTTGGAACTTGCAAGTGCCAAAACCAAAGGACTCGTGTATTCACGAGACTATCGTATTCGATAATCCTTTGAAGTTTGAAGCTAGACTAGAGAGCGAAGATGCCTGGTCTTAGCAGACTTGGAAATTTGTTTTGTCTTGGTTATAATAGGGATTCCCGACTCGTGTCCGGTTCTTCCGATTGGAACTCCAACCTACGAACTGTATGTGAAACATGGCATAGGCCCCATTGCAAATAATAATGAAATATGGACCCGTTACACCAGAAAAGATGGTGTTTTAAAATGGCCCCAATACGGTAGTTTTGACACAGAGATTTTGGATAATCTTGAGGTTAAACTTTTTAAGAAGAAAGCCCGGCCGGCGATGTTTGACTCTTTTCACATATGGCGCAACGAAGCCAAACAGAAAGAAATGAAATTAGCGAAGAAAAATAAACTAGGTATGTCAATGGTGCAAGCTGCTGTTGCGTTTAGGGATAACGAAGAAGAGCAAGAGAACGAACAAATGCATAGGATTAGGAAGTTAGCAATAGATAAATGCTACCCAGTTTTACCAGCTAAAGAACAGGAAACGAGGAAAGATCTCAAAAAAGATCCTTTAATGTCACACTTATTAAATTCGCCACCCCCTTATGCACAGAGTGCTACGGCACCACCTCCACCTTTAGCTGCGCAACATCCAGTTGTTGTGCCACCTGCGATTCCTCCACAGCCAGCTCCTCCTCCGTTGGCTACTGTTCCTTTGGCGCAGCCTTCTCAAGGGCCGCCAACTTTGCCTCCTACTTCGTCTACTACTCCTACGCCTATTTACACTACTCCTTCTGTTTCGACCTTGGATTCTACTACTACCGTTCCGTCTTCTCTTATTCTTTCATCTTCTCCTTCTACAAGACAGAAAATGACTGCTGCCTTGTCTGGTCTTCTTTCTCCTTTATGGGGACATTTGAGTATGTCTCCAGTTAGTGAGCGTAGACAGATACGTAGTCAGTTGCCTGACACAGATGAACGTACAGTTTTGGATCATTTGGCGTGTAAGTGGATTACGTATGCTTCCCAGTATGATCTGGAGGGTGTTATGGATGTCTTCCTTCAATGGGAAGAACCGAAGCAACGGTACGTTTTTGAGACGATGTGTGGATATCTCCATGAACAGTGGGATGCAGAAGTAGGTAAAGCCCCCGATGAGTTGTATCGTGTGCGTTCTGAGTTTGTGAAAGGGTCTGTTGTGGGTCCTCAGGCTGTCGGAAGAGCAGTTGTGACTATCTTGTCGTTTCGTAGTGACACTCCTTCTGAGCGATTGTTTGAGTCTGACTCATCAGATAGGAGAAAAGCACGACAATATCCAATGAGAGAGGTCCCTCCGGTGTGGAAAGAAGCTGTTGTCGCTGGTGCAGGTAATAATCCACCAGCTAGACCGGCTCATTTCCAGCGTGTATGGGTGCATGTCCCCTGGAAATGCGCTGAAGTTTTAGCTATTAAGCAGTCTTTGCCTGACCCGCGCAAAAATCCAGCAGGGTACTATAAAGAGTTGACTCAGACTGTGGGTTTGTGTATTATGAATTTGGCCGACATCGACATGTTGTTTGGAAATGTTCTTCCACAACCTATTTGGAGTAAGATTCGTCACACAGATCACGCGCAGGAATTGGGTGAAACGTGGGTTAATCTTAGAAATGCCGACAATGGGCAAGTAGGTGGTGCTAAGCCTGATGATTTGATTGCTGACCTCCCTAGTAGAATTATTACTTATATGAAGACTTTAATGCCCGAATTGCGTGTTAATTGGGACAAGTTGTCTGCATGTAAGCAGAAGAAAGATGAGACTGTGTCCGATTTCTTCACACGGTTTGAAGAGACTTTTGTAGATCATAGTGGGCAGGATATCGCTACCGAGGGTGGCCAGAGATTGTTTGTCGACAAATTTGTGCACAATTTGCTTCCTGAATTGTGCAATAAGTTGAAGGATTTTGAGAGTGCTTGGGCTGTTTCCACGTCAGCGCAGATTTTGGCTACGGCCCAGTACTATGAGAATAGGCGCAAAGATGAGTTAGAGAAAGTGGATAAGAAAAATAAGGAATTGAAGACTAAAGTCCTCCTGCAGCAAGCTTATCCACCCCGTACTAATAGTCAGCGCGATTGCCAGCAACCTCAGCAGTATTCGAGGAATTCGCAAAGAAATGAGTTTCCTCAACAACGTTTACCGTATGGACCCAATCAGTGTGCGTATTGTAAAGAAGAAGGTCATTTTAAGAGTAGTTGCCCGGTTTTGTTACAGCGCACGAATGGTGCTTCTGGTGCGAGAGGTCGAGGTGTTCAACAAGCCCCTAGCGGTAGGGGGGTATGGAAATTTCCCCCAGAACACACCTTCCTTCCTGCCTCAGAACTCAATGAATAGTTTTGACCAGCAGAATAACACGTCTGGCAGAACAACTCAGTACTATGCTGATGACTACTATGCAGAAGATGAGAATATGGGAGGTAATGATTGCTAGGACAGCCTTGGACAAAGAGAGGGAGTTGTTTCAGTTCCAGTAGATCAGAGTGGACCCTATGTTGAGGTTATTACATCGGGTGTGTCGGAACCTTTTCTGTTGCATACTGGTGCTACAAAGGGTTCTATAATGCACTCAAAACTCCCTGGCGCACCTTTGTCTGGTGAAATGAACGTTTCAGTAGTTTTTTCTGGCGCCCCGGTTAGGAACCCGATTTCTTGTCCTATGTCTCTTTTAGTTGGGCCTTGTGAATTCGAAGCACCCCTCATCCTTACAACAGGTTGTGGTGAGAACTTGCTAGGATTGGATCTGTTTAAAAGATTGTATGCGACTTTGTACTGTTCTTCTTCGGGAGTACAACTTACACTGGGTAAGAGAGTGGTTTCTCCGATGTATTTGTCGAAGGATAAACTTCCGACAGAATTGTCTTCTCTCCCGGATATTCTTTGGGCTACTGGTCCTAATGATGTGGGTCTCTTGGAAATACCACTATATGTTGTGACATTGAAAGCCAATATTAGAATGCCGCGCATTCCCCAATACAAGATCTCTAGCGAAGGTGAAAAGGCATTGTTAGCGATCATTTATGATCTGATTGAAAAGGATGTAATTGAAGAGACAAGAGGCAACGTTTGTAATAGTCATGTTCTGCCTGTTTTGAAGCGTACTGATCCTTTCCAGCCACCTGTTTACAGGTTTGTGATCGATCTTAGGGAGGTCAATAAAATAGTCGTGCCACAGTTTCCAGTTGTCCCTGATATCACTGCCCTGTTGACTATGATTCCAGCTTCCGCGACTTGGTTCTTGGTGATTGACTTGAAGAATGCTTTCTTCAGCATCCCGATTGCCGAGGAGAGCAGGGATATTTTTGGCTTCAGTCTAGGAGGCCGAAGTTTCCGCTTCAAACGCGCTCCTCAAGGCTACTGTGAAAGTCCATTGATATACAGTCAGGCTTTAAAAACACAGCTTGATACGATTATTCTACCGGATAGAGCTACTCTTATTCAGTACGTCGACGATTTACTAATCGCTGCAGATACTGAGGAAATTTGTAAAGAGGCCACTTTGTCGTTGTTGCGTCATTTGTGTGATCTACATCACAAAGTGTATCTATCAAAGTTACAATATTGTCGACAAGAAGTGACCTACTTAGGTCATCTCTTATCAAAGGAGGGAAGGAAACTGACCCCAGAAAGAATTCAGGCAATTGCGAAATTGAGTGTGCCAAGGACATAGAGAGAAGTGCATGCATTCTTGGGCATTACATCATATTGTAGGCAATGGATACCGAATTTTTCCTTATTGGCCAAACCATTGGTGTCATTAACTTGTAAAGATACACCGAATCCCATTCCGTGGTCTGAAGAGTGTCAGAAAAGTTTTTCCGAATAGGGCGATGCATTGTGTTTTTTTTTTTTTTTGTATGTTCTTATATAGCGCTCGACTACCCGGAGGCATCTCGGCGCTTGCCTTGGGAACCCGTCCTGGCTTTTCCCTGTGAGATAGCCCCTACAGGGCATCCCCAAGGTGAAAGCCAGGCATCCCGCCGCGGGGGGCCGTTGTGGAGATTAAGCAAGCTTAATGCCCAGAGTTGCAGAGGGTGAACCCATGATTAGGTCAGGCACCGAAGCGAGAATTATCGAGTCCGTGGACATTTGCGCTCAAGACCCTGCCGCGTCGGGAATTGAACCCTGGCCCCGGGTCTGACCTCTGCTTCAGGGTCTGCCTGCTCTAACCAGTGAGCCACACTTCTCCAGCTCCTGTGTTGGGTACCCCCGACTACAGTAAGCCCTTTACACTGTATGTCCATGAGAAGGAAGGTTGTGCATTGTCAGTGTTGACACAGTCTTTTGGGGATAAGCAACGTCCATGCGCATATTTTTCGTCGATTTTAGATCCGGTAGCTAAGGCGTTGCCGAGTTGCTTGAGAGCCACTGCGGCAGCAGCTGTTTCTATTCGACAGTCTGCTGGGTTAGTGATGAATAGCATGCTAATTGTGATGGCCCCGCATGCAATGGACACTCTGCTAAACAGAACAAAGACACAGCACTTAACTAGTGCTCGATTGTCTGGTTATGAGCTGACACTGTTAGCGAGTCATGTGCACATTAAGAGGTGCAATACCTTGAACCCAGCCACGTTATTGCCGATTCCAGTAGAGACAGATGAGGTTGAAAAGCATGGTTGCTGTCTCAGGACAGAAGAAGAAACAAAAGGGAGGATAGATCTTCAGGATACTCCTCTTCCAGAATGTGATGGTACTTTGTGGGTTGATGGTTCGTGTTTCAAGTTGCCGAATGGTGATACGACTGCAGCATACACGGTGACGACTTTGCATACGATTGTTGAAGCTGCACGCATCCCACACAATTCAGCGCAAGCAGCAGAGTTGATTGCACTTACAAGAGCGTGTGTGTTGGCAAATGGAAAACGAGTGAATGTGTACACGGACAGCCAATATGCATTTGGTGTGGCTCACAGTTTTGGACGATTGTGGAAAGAACGTGAGTTCCTGACTTCGCATGGTGCTAAGATCCAGCATGGTCAGTTGGTGAAGGAGCTTCTCGAGTCACTGACCTTGCCGCTACAAGTTGCGATTGTGAAATGCAGTGCTCACAAAAAGGTTACTGATGATGTTGGTCGCGGAAATGCGTTTTTCGGATGAAGTCGCGAAAGAAACTGCGAGAGATGTGATGAGTGTAATGTATGTTGCAGGCCCTGCACAATGGGTTGGTGACGTTGGTATGTGTGAAGATACGATTGAGAGTGTGAAATCCATTCAAGCTGAAGCTACAGAGAAAGAATTGAGTGTGTGGAGAGAAAGTACGGGTAAATTGGATGCAAATGGATGTTGGGTTGAATTGTCAGAGCATCAGCGATGGTTGCTACCCGATGCATATGTGCTTGCAGTGGTGACAAAGGCTCATGGAATGGCCCATATCAGTGTGAAAGGGATCTGTAAGTTGTTGGCCCCGGTATGGTAAAATGCTGGAATACCCAAGTGCGCAGAGAATGTGGTCAAGAATTGTATGGTGTGTCTGAAATACAATCCTGGTAGGGGAACCCCAACTCCAGCTGGTCATTTTGTGCCTCCAACGTATCCGTTCGAGGTTTTGCAGCTACATTTCATCCACATGGAGAGGTGCAACAATTTGAAATACATACTTGTTGTTGTTTGTGCCTTTTCAAGATGGGTGGAAGCATACCCCCTGAAGGATAATACTGCATTATCCACAGCTAAAGCCCTTGTCAAGGAATTCTTCCCCAGATTTGGAATGCCGAGAATAGTCTGGAGTGATAATGGGAGTGAATTTGTGGGTCGAGTCATGAAGAAAGTGTGTGAAGGGTTAGGCATTCAACAAAAGTTCCACACTGCAAACCACCCCCAATCAGCTGGTTTAGTAGAATGTTATAACGGCACCCTTAAATTGAAATTGGCCAAAATTCAAGCTAGCTCTGGTTTACAATGGCCGGATGCCTTGCCCCTAGCTCGCCTGTCCACGAGAATGACTGTACATTCCCGAATGGGTTTGAGTCCGTATGAGGTTGTGTTTGGCCACCCGGCGAATATTTGGGGCATGCCAAGACCAACAAAGTTTAGCGAACTGGAACACCCCGTGTTGCTTGACTACCTGTATGAATTGACGGCTAAATTGCGTGTTTTCCACCAACAGGTCCACGACACTCTACCTCAGGCCTCTGAAGCTCCAGGACATCCGATTGATCCTGGATCCTGGGTGCTGGTGAAAAATTTTCAGCGAACAAAGAATGACCAGCCCTGGTGGACTGGCCCTCATCAAGTCCTTCTCTCGACAAGATCATCTGTTCGAGTGGAAGGAAAGAAACATTGGATGCACGGCATTCATTGTAAGAGGGTCCCACTACCTCTTCCGTACGACCGTAGGGCCCAGGAGGGGATCGCTGACTCTGAAACTAAGACTGTGCCTCGCTTTCAACGTTTTAGTGATGCACAAGTAAAAGGAACAATTTCCGAACAGGAAAGCGCCGACATTTTGCAAGGGGCCGTGCGTCCGTCTACTCGATTGAACACTACAGAGCCTGAACTCTTATTCCAAGACCAAACAGCACCTGGAAGAAACTGTTACAATTTGAGGCCGAGAACTATGACTATGGACAAATAATATATTTCTTTTTACTTTTTGATTGTGCAGCTCTCTCGTCTGAGGAACTTGCTTATTTTTGTTTTTCGAACCGCCTTCCGGTACTGCTGCTAGGGTCGCGGTTGCCCAAGTCTTTGGAGTGCAGCTGAAGACGTTAGGTCGACAGTTCTGGTCGGTCTAAGGGAGTTGCCCTGGACTGACAGAAGCACTCTTTAGCATAGAACACCCTATCACCGCGGGCAGCAAATTAGAGAGGATGGAGTTTTTTAAGATGGAGAGACCTGCCATACAAACAAACTTTAAAGACGAATTGTGTATATATATGACGAAGAAAAGATCTTTGATATTTTGTACTTTCATGTTGCTTGGTGTAATGATGTTTTTGATAGGATATGCTCTATTCACTTTTCAAGTGACATTTGCACCCACTACACAGCCCATACCTCCTCCTACTGTTTCCCCGCACTCTTTTCACCCTCTGCCTGAACATGAGTCCTCTAGAAGGTTAGAATTTTTAAATAACTGTTTCCTTCAACTGTTACACCAACACCAATTGGTAGTAAACACAACTAACTGCTGGGTGTGTGGTCTTATGCCGCATATGACAGATAAGGGTATCCCATACTTGGTCCTACCATTCAGCTACAATGGTTCTTTGTGGGCATTTCAGACAATGTTCATATTCGCCATCGAACCGTACCCCCAACGTTCCACAAAAAGTAACTCAAGCAACAAAGCACTGGTAGTAGGAATTGCAAATATGAGCAGAACAATTGACTCGTACAGAACGATTCCTAGGGATGAGTTGCAAGCTTGCGTTAGATGGAACATAACGAAGTATGGAGTTGCTTTGAGGACGAACCAACGAGCAAAGAGATCCTCCTCGATTTGGATTGTACCCCATCAGGGTCACCTATGTCTGCAAGGTAATGGCAAAAATCCACGAGCTCAGTTGGGGAAGAGCGTCTGCACTGAAACATATGTTTTTGCATCTCGAAATTCCCCTTCGTTCCTAGCAGCTAAGGGTACCTATTTCATCTGCCATGATAGAGCCTATACATGGTTGCCCCCTGACTTCTCGGGCACATGCTTTGTCTCATTCCTGTTGCCCCCCACCTACACGGCCACGGCGGATTACCATAGGACAAGGATAGTTAGAGGTGTCATCAGTAAAGATGACACCGCCGGACAAGAATTTGGTGATTTTGTAATAGATTTTCTGCCGTTTTGGGGGCCTATGGTGAACAGCAGGAACATAAGGCAATTGACAAGAGTGGTCGAATCCACTGTCATCGAAACAGCCGGTGCCCTTAGTAATTTGACTGCTAAGCTCCAGTCGGATCGCCTTATGACTCTTCAGAACAGGGCCGCATTAGACGTCATACTTGCAGATCGAGGTGGGGTATGTAAAGTGATCCAATCAAGTTGCTGTATTTTCATCCCAGAAAACGCTCCAACAGTATACCAGGCCATTTCCAAACTGCATAAGATCTCTGAATCCATTCACGTGGATAAAGGAGACTGGTCTTTGATGGGGTGGTTCTGGGAACTGATATCTGCCTGGGGATGGAAGATTATGATAGTCATTGGGATGATCTTAACCATTCTTTTCCTGTTCTGTCTATGTACACAATTTGCTCCTGCAATATGTGGCCTCTGTGCTACATCGTGTATAAGGAAACCTGTATCAAGAAACGAGCTAAGTAATAGGATGATGCTACAGCAACATCTCAATGACTTTATGAATATAGACCTGGACTCAGATTAGCGTGAGTATAGGTCATTGCCTATGTAAGGGCAAAAGGAGGGTCTGTGGTACTGAAAATTCTGGACCCGTGTCATATACATCCTCGTATCATGACGATTTTGGTATCCGCAGACCGGTTCGAATGGTTCGAATACTATGCACATGCATTTCCGTCATGTTCAAGTGACGGAATCACCCTAAAATCGGCTTTTTCGTCCGGAACCCTCGGGTTCCATTTTGTGATCGGCAGCCATTTTGTGATTGCCCTCACATAAGGCAATGACTAAAGACCGAAACCAACCTGAAGGACACGTACACCTTTGCTGACTCCGCTGTGACCGGGGCAAGCTGACTCCACTGCCCGAAGCCAAACCTGTCCGGCCAGGTTCTTTCCCAGTGGCCGAGCGAGATCAGAATCAAGGCACACCATGTCATAAACCGATCATCGCACACAAACCATGCCTAATCAAACACACACCTGTCCCTGTTTCTTCTTAATGACCTGTTTTACGAGGAGGAGGTGCCCGTTTTATTAGGGGTCCGCCAATATCTGATGAAAGTTCTGGGCCTTGCCGGGTAATTGATTATGGACTCGACAAACGGAAATGTGGGCTTGTCATCATGACTCTGCTTTTCCTTTGTAGCGAAAATATGTGAATGGTTTACCGTAAAATAAGGAATGTTTGCCTGAAGCTTATTATTTTGTATATAAGGAGAAGCCTGGCTTTGTAATATTGAGCAGTCTCCTGAGAACATACATGCTGTTGTACTTCTAGGATACCTGTTACTGGCTGCAGCCAATAAATACGATCTTTGACTTCACCAAGAAGCCTCTGGGTTTCTGTAGTCTGAAACAGGAAGGACTCAAAGTCTTTGGGTGTTCTCCCTGGCACCGCTGGGTCCATAAAAACCCGGTATGTCAAAGTCTCCTCCAGGCACCGACCCAATGTCCGTCCGGCGCCGCCAGCGACTTCCGTACGGCGCCGCCGATGTTTACACACTCGGCGCCGGTCGTCAACAGCACTCGAGCCCCCGGCGTCCACAACCACGGAGGCCCGATCTTCAAAGGCTCGCCGCTCCATCCCAGAGGCTTGTCCCGGTCTCGGAGCAGCACCGCACAAGATCTCTCACTCTCCGCCAGGTATGCCCACTTAGGGCAGGTCAGGATATGTCAGGATATACTCGGGCAAGGTGCAGGGCACAGGAAGCTACCAGCCTACACATCCATCTTTGGTGCCCGCGTAGCTCCGTCTCCATCACTGTATTTTTTAACAACACTACTGCTGCCTAGTTATAAAGTTTACTAAGACAACCAAGCAAAAGTATAATACACATTGAAGAAATTCATTTTAGTCACAGAGACATAATTCGGAATACAAACATTCCTCTAGGCTAGAAATTGTAGGCAACTAATCAGTATACCAACTGTAATAATGTTACATAATAT
Source organism: Lissotriton vulgaris (assembly GCF_964263255.1). Taxonomy (NCBI): domain Eukaryota; kingdom Metazoa; phylum Chordata; class Amphibia; order Caudata; family Salamandridae; genus Lissotriton; species Lissotriton vulgaris. The sequence goes on along the minus strand of NW_028254224.1, from coordinate 66,302 downwards.
ACGACTCACTGCAACACTAACATTACAACAAACACTCTCTGAGCACAAAAGCATAGCATGCTACTCATCCACAAACCACTTCAATGCCTCGGCAGAGATAGTAAGCAAAATAAAAATGTGCATAAAATAGAGAAAAATACACCATTAACCAATTCTCAATGACCATGTCTTCAAAGAACTAAGAGGGGTTCCCCTCCCACTGGGCACTGTACTCTGCCAAATTACACATCATGATTAGGCCAGAAGACTTCCTTGTAAGCTCAAACTCCCACAGCCTTACCATGCAAAAACTATGCCATGGCGATCATTGAAACTGTTACTCCTACCTTCCATCCAATGTACAACTATTTCTAGTGCCTAGAAGCAATTGAGTTCTTCAGTGTAAATTATATGAAACAGTAAACATAAATTCATCACAGAAATCTAGAACACAGAATGGCAAGGAGGTATTAATTCAACGAAAATTCCATTAGTACCATCTATTCTCTTAGAGAAATGTACCAGTTATGGCTACATTAGTAGCCTCTCCAAGTTCTGAAATTATTTGTAGTCATCTTTCTTGAGTTTGAATAAGGGCCCAGACCATCAATCAGGCATGCAGATATAGCTTTTAGAATGATATGAAATGTAAGTGCCTTCATTTTTGTGTATTCATGTGAACAATTCCCCCCATTCGTTTCCCTCTGGTAGTAATGGAGATGATGGATCTAAAGAGGCTGGCCCCTGCTCCTTAGACCATTCCATTCTGATCTGTGGCCTGCTCCTAAACAATGGGGCGCCATCAGAGCGAAAGCTTTCTGGAGTGGAGCAATAAACATTTGTGCTGAACAAAGCGATGATATATGAGTTATTTAGATTGACAAACAAACATGTTCAACACAAGCAGGGTCATTGCAAAACTTGTTGGCACACTAAGTAAAATGGTGGTGCCTTTCCCTCTCAGTGGCGGCTGGCAGGGAACGGCTGTGGCAAAGCTGGAGGGAGGGTGAGGGTGGAACAAAACCTTTTTAAAAAAGAGACCCTTACCTCCTCACGGCCTCCTCTGTCTCTTCTCTGTCATTGTTTCCTGATGAGTCCTGGTCCCGGAAGAACTCACGCTCCCCTAAGCCAATCCGCGCTGATTGGTCTGAGTGCCATGGTTTGGACATGAAAGGGGGCCTGTGCATGTTTCTCACCAGTCTGTGTATTACAGCCTGGTGAGGTTCCGTGACGGTTCCTTGACAACTTGAACCCGTGTTTTCAAGTTTGTCGGAAATACATAAAAATGATATCAGTGAACCGCAAATGATTCATTTAGTATATCCTAGTGTTTTCGCTACGCTACGAGCAAGAGCACTCCTTCCACCGACACATTTCTGATATACACACGGCATCCATCTTAGTCGTGGCCGCCATTTTGTGGTTCCTTGCCCTCACATATGCAATAGCCTCTGATCATTTCATTCACTCCACTTTGATTAAGGACACGTAGCTTTAGCCGGAGATTCACCTCTTACGTGACACGTGCACCTTAAACCAGATCACGCTGTAGCTGCATGACTCGACAAAGGCTGCCTCCTCTGCCCGAGGCCAGTCCTGCCAAACTGGTCTTCGTGTCCATTGTACCTGATCATGATTAGGCGGCCGAAGCCGGTAGCCTTGCCCATTTACAACCCACAAACATCTCTTATCCCGCTTTTCTATCTTCTGCACCTGGCTCTGCTCCTTTCCTTCTGGGCCTTTATTAGGGGGAGGTAACGAACTTTACGATGAGGCGGTCCGGCTCCTGAATACAATATTGACAAGGGATTGTGATGGACTGGTGGGAACCCCTCTTCGTGATGTTTGGTATCAGATATTATCGACAGTTCCTGTGTGAACGCCAAATATTTATTGTTTAGAGACACAAAAGGTTTGGGAATGTACCGACATGTGAAATATTTGCCTAGAGCACAATTTTTGGTATATAAGGAGCAACCCACTTTGTGCAAATCGAACAGGCTCCTGGTTACTGCCCGTGTGTAGTATCTATGACTTCTGTGTCCCTGCAGTAATAAAACCTTTGGTCTTTGACGCCACCATCGAGAAGCCCGTGTTTCTGTTCATTTGTGCACCAAGGCAGGTGGGACTCCGGGGTCTTTGGGTGTTGTACCCTGACACCTCTGGACGGAACCAAAAAGTCCAGAACTCCAATTGGCGCCCAACGTGGGGCGACGTCATTCGGTACCGGTCCAAAAGCCTGAAGAGTTCGAGAAGCTTCGTGTGAAGATTCCTGAGGGAGGCGCCCCACTTCATCGATCCCGGCATATCGCAAAAGTGGCCCTGAAGTTCTCTTCCACGAGGATTCCCGTTCAGGACGGCTGCAGTGGGCCGTTGCCTTGACCGTCGCCCTGTCTTGGACCCGAAGTGGTGCAGTCCTTAGTACGGCGAAACGTGACGGGTTTCTCCTTGGTGACGTCTTCAGTGACTCAGTTAAGTATTTAGTGATAGCTAGCTGGTTGGTTACTTTTGTGAGGATTGTTAAAAATCCTTGATCGGTTCTTGGTTTGGTTTGGTTTTGTAAGATTATCTTTGGTTGTTCTAGTTACGATAATCTATTTGGTTTAGTTTTGGGTATCGATACATCAGTTCGTTTTTGGTAGGCCTAAGTTCTTGGTTCAAGTGCACAAATTTGTTTTGTGTTTGTTTGTTTTGTGTTCCGGACTGAAAATGGTAAGTCGGAAAATGTTGTCTTGTTTCAGTTGCAACAGTGACTCACAATTAGAGGACTCTTGTCTGGTTCCTCCGATTGGGACTCCCCTATATGATTTATACTGTAAGTATGGTGTGGGTCCTATAACTTATAATGAGATATGGGTCCGTTATTGTAAGAAGGATGGTGTCCTTAGTTGGCCACTGCATGGTAGTTTTGAACAAGAGATTCTCGACAACTTAGAAGCGAAATTGTTTAGGAAGAAAGCCCGGCCGGCAATGTTTGACTCTTTTCGTTATTGGCGGAAAGAATCCAAACAGAGAGAAATGAAAAGGTTGAAGAAAGAGCAAAAAGAACAAGAAGAGTTAACTCTAGAGCAAGCGACTAAACAGTTGCAGGCTAACGAGTGTGAGAAGGCCATAGATGTAGCCATTAGAGAGCATAACTTAGCGATTGACAAGTGCTATCCTGCCTTGCCATCGAAAATGGCTAAGACACTGGAGGATTCCGAGATAACGATCCTCTGCTATCTTATCTGTTACGTTCACCTCCACCGTATGCACAAGGTGCTACGGCTCCACTCATCCCGAATGTTCAATTGCCGGTTGCTGGACAACCTGGTGTTCCTGCTCCTGTTCCTCAGAATCAAGTTCCTATACTTCCTGTGGTAAATGTACATGTTCCTACAGCTCCTCCTCTTCCCACACTGCCAGCTCCTATACCTACCACTGTACCTACTGGTCCTCAAACTATTTTTCTCGATACTCCTACTGTTTCGTCATCTATTCCTACCTCTACTGCATTCTCTATGTCTGCGAGTGTACTAACTCCACTTTCTGTTCGTCGAAGAATCACTGATTCTGTTACTAATATGCTGTCTCCTATATATAAAACCTTGATTAAGACTCCTACTCCTGACTCTGTTCAGAGACGGAGTCAGCTTCCAAGTACTGAAGAACGGGGAGTTTTAGACTCCACGGCTCTCAGATGGATTACGAAAGTTAGAAGATATAATACGAGAGATGTATTAGATACATTTATGCAGTGGAAGGAACCAACGCAACGGTACGTCTTCGACGAGATGTGCTCGTTGTTACGTGAGGAAATAGAAGAAGACGATGTCGAATCGGATTTGGAAGATTTAATTAAGGTTCAAAAAGAGTTTGCTGCAGGAATGATAGTGGGTGATAAAATACAGGAAGCGATGGAACTTATTTTGAGTTTTAGGAATGATCCATCTCTTCGTTCGCCGAGAGATTTAGAAAAAGGTAAAGTGAAGCCAAGTCGCCAATATCCTATGAGGGAGGTTCCTCCAATTTGGCGCGAAGCTGTGCAAGCTGATCAAAATGCAGGTATTGCAGCTGCTCCAGCACAGTTCCAAAGAGTATGGATACATATTCCATGGAAGCGAGCAGAAGTGTTAGCAGTGAAACAGGCCTTGCCAGATCCACGTAAGAATCCAGCCGGATATTACAAGGAATTGACACAGACAGTTGAGGCTTGTATAATGAACTTAGCCGACATTGATATGTTGTTTGGTAATGTAGTTCCGCAACCAGTGTGGGCTAAAATTCGTAGAGAGGATCATCAGGCTGCTTTAGGTGGTGATTGGGCAGCTATCACTGCAGCAGATGCTCAACAAATAGGTGGTGCGAAACCCGAACCTTTGATTGCTAATCTGCCAGGTAGAATAATTGATTTAATGAAGACTCTGATGCCAGCATTGCGTGTTAATTGGGACAAGTTGTCAGCGTGTAGACAGAAGAAAGACGAAAGTGTCTCCGACTTCTTCACGAGGTTCGAAGAGACTTTTGTAGATCATAGTGGTCAGGATATGAGCACAGAAGGAGGACAGAGACTCTTTGTCGATAAATTTGTGCATAATTTGTTACCTGAATTATGCAATAAATTGAAAGACTCAGAAAGTGCGTGGGCTGTATCTACGACAGCGCAAATACTTGCGACTGCACAGTACTACGAAAATAGGGATAAAGAGGAAAAGGAGAAATCAGAGAAGAAAACGAAAGATTTAAAAACTAAAGTTCTTTTACAGCAGGCGTATCCGCCTCGTACGAATCAGACTAATACGCAGCAAAACTCATATCAAAGGACAGATTATAGTACATCAAGGCCTCAATATCAGTGGAATCAGTGCGCGTACTGTAAGAAAGAGGGTCACTATAAAAATGAATGTCCGATCTTAGCGCAAAATAATGCAGCAGCAGCCCAGAGAGGTCGTGGTGGTTATGCGCAGAATTCTAGAGGTCGAGGGCGAGGTGCTATGCCTCCGCAAACGAATGATCGTCCTTCTAATCACTTTGATCAACGAAATGTACAGTCAGCTCAACAGAATAGATCTCAGCAATATCTTGTTGAGGATTATTGTGAAGTTGATGAGGGATTCCAACAAAATGGGTACTAGGACAGCCATGGACAGAGAGAGGGAGTAGTATCAGTTCCAGTGGATCAGAGTGGGCCTTATGTCGCAGTAGCAACATCAGGTGTAATCGAACCGTTTCTGTTGGATACTGGTGCCGCGAAAAGTTCTATCATGCATGCGAAACTCCCTGGCGCACCTTTGTCTGGCTCAACAAATGTTTCCGTAGGTTTTTCAGGCGCCCCTGTGTACAATCCGATATCTGGTCCTTTGTCTATTTCCGTTGGACCGTGTCAATTGAAAGCACCCCTGATTTTGACGACAGGTTGTAATGAAAATCTGCTTGGTTTAGATTTGTTAAAACGACTATATGCGACATTGTACTGTTCTCCGGAAGGAGTACAGCTTACTTTGGGTAAAAGACTCACCTCTCCGATGTACTTGTCAATGGACGCACTCCCGCCGGAGCTACGTTCACTCCCTGATTCTCTTTGGGCGACTGGTCCCAATGATGTAGGTCTACTAGAAATTCCACCGTATGTAGTAACTTTGAAAGCGAATGTAAAATTTCCAAGAATTCCTCAATATAAAATATCGAGTGAAGGTGAGCGTGCACTCTTATTGATTGTGCAAGATTTGATTAAGAAAGGTGTGGTTGAAGAAACTCGAGGAAATGTCTGTAACAGTCCTGTATTACCGATCTTGAAACGAACTGATCCTACAAAGCCTCCAGTCTATAGGTTTGTCATAGACCTTAGAGAAGTTAATAAGATTGTAATTCCGCAGTTTCCTGTAGTGCCAGACATTACTGCCTTGTTAACATTGATTCCTGCCACAGCTACGTGGTTCTCAGTTATAGACCTCAAGAATGCATTTTTCAGCATTCCGATAGCTGAAGAAAGTAGGGATATTTTCGGCTTCTGTTTAGGAGGTCGCAGTTTCAGATTTAAACGCGCTCCACAAGGCTACTGTGAGAGTCCATCCATTTACAGTCAAGCTTTAAAAAGTCAGCTAGATCCTTTTGTCCTTCCTCCAGGTTCTGCCCTAGTACAGTACGTAGACGACCTTTTAGTGGCTGCCGATGACAAGGAAACTTGCAAAGCAGCTACAATTTCACTATTGCATCATTTGTCTAATTTGAATCATAAGGTGTCACCTTCCAAAATGCAATATTGCTGCCAAGAAGTAACCTACCTAGGTCACCTCTTATCAAAGGAGGGAAGGAAGTTGACCCCAGAAAGAATAAAAGCAATTATGCAGATGAGTGTTCCACGCACACAGAGGGAAGTACGTGCCTTTCTAGGTATTACCTCTTACTGTAGGCAGTGGATTCCAAATTTTTCACTTTTAGCGAAACCATTGGTAGCTTTGACTGGGAAAAATGTTCCGAGTCCGGTGCCATGGTCTGATGAATGTCAAGAGAGTTTTATTGAATTACGAAAAGCACTGTGTTCAGCTCCTGTATTGGGTACACCTGATTATAGCAAGCCATTCACGCTCTACGTTCACGAAAGAGAAGGTTGCGCGTTGAGTGTTCTGACACAGAAGTTTGGTGACAAACAACGCCCTTGTGCGTATTTCTCATCAACATTAGATCCGGTAGCTAGAGCATTGCCTAGTTGTTTGAGGGCTACAGCGGCAGCTGCAGCTTCCATTCGACAATCTGCTGGTTTGGTGATGAACAATATGCTAGTGGTCATGGTTCCTCATGCAGTGGATACACTCATGAACCGAACGAAGACACAACACCTTACTAGTGCGAGATTATCTGGTTACGAGTTGACGTTATTAGCGAGTCATATTCAGATCAAAAGATGCAATGTATTGAATCCAGCAACATTGTTGCCGACTGATCAAGAGTCGAGTGATTCTGAGCCACATGACTGTTATTTTAGAACGGAGGAAGAGACAAAAGGTCGCATCGATTTGAGGGATACTCCTCTATCAGACCCGGAGGGTACGCTGTATGTGGACGGGTCATGTTTTAAATTGGAAAATGGTGACGTGACTGCTGCCTACGCGGTAACAACTTTGAAGACGATTGTGGAGACTGCAAGAGTGAGTCAGAATTCTGCTCAAGCTGCAGAATTAATAGCTCTTACGAGAGCGTGTGTTTTAGCTGAGGGAAAGAGAGTGAATGTGTTTACAGATAGTCAGTACGCATTTGGCGTGGCCCATAGTTTTGGCCGTTTGTGGAGAGAAAGGGGTTTCATTACGTCCCATGGGACTAAGATTCAGCATGGTCAGCTAGTTAACGACTTGTTGGAATCTCTAACCTTACCGACTGAAGTTGCGATTGTGAAGTGCAGTGCTCATAAAGCAATCACGGATGATGTTGGTCGTGGAAATGCCTTTGCTGATGAAACCGCTAAACAAACAGCTAGAGACATGATGAGTAGAATGTATGTTGCTACGTCTGCAAGATGGATTGCTGAGTCTGGAATGTGTGAGGACACAATGGAAAGTGTGAAAGAGATTCAGAAAGAAGCGACTGAGGAAGAGAAACGCGTATGGAGAGAAAATACGGCCAAATTGGACTCGAATGGATGTTGGATCGATTTGACAGAACAGCAGCGTTGGATGTTGCCTGATGCGTATGTGCTTGCAGTAGTGACGATGGCGCATGGAGTGGCGCACATAAGTTCTAAAGGGATATGTAAGATGTTGGCTCCGGTCTGGAAGAATGAGGGAATCAGTAAGTGTGCAGAGAGAGTGGTGAAAAATTGTATGGTGTGCTTGATGCATAATCCTGGCAAGGGAACTCCAACTCCAGCTGGTCATTTTGCTCCTCCTTCCTGTCCCTTTGAAGTGATTCAGTTAGACTTCATTCACATGGAACGCTGCAACAATTTAAAATACGTCCTGGTGGTAGTCTGTGCTTTTTCCAGGTGGATAGAAGCATACCCACTAAAGGACAACACTGCTCTATCTACTGCCAAAATTCTTCTAAAAGAATTTTTCCCTAGGTACGGAATGCCACGGATTGTATGGTCAGATAACGGAAGTGAGTTTATAGGGAAAGTTATGCAGAGTGTGTGTGCTGGTCTAGGATTGAAACAAAAATTTCATAGTGCGAACCATCCCCAGTCTGCTGGCTTAGTCGAGGGTTACAATGGCACCCTCAAGCTTAAAATAGCCAAAATACAAGCATCCACAGGTTTGGCTTGGCCAGACGCACTTCCCTTGGCTTTGTTATCAACGAGAGCAACAGTGCATTCTAGAATAGGGCTTTCTCCATATGAGATTGTGTTTGGCCGCCCAGCAAATATCTGGGGTGTGCCAAGGCCTAAAAGGTTTTGCTCCATTGAATATCCTATGTTGATAGACTACCTTTACGACTTGACTGCTAAATTAAGTCTTATTTATCAACAGGTTTTTGATGCACTACCAAAGCCTCCGGAGAGTCCAGGGCATCAACTGAAACCGGGTGACTTCATTGTGGTCCGGAACTTCGCGAGGACAAAGAATCTTCAGCCTCGCTACATCGGCCCCTTCCAGGTCCTGCTGACGACGAGGACAGCTGTACGTGTTGCTGGCCGCAAGCACTGGATCCACGCTTCTCACGTAAAGCGTGTTCCACTGCCGCTGCCCTACGACGACTGGGTGAAGAAGGGAATTGGTGCCTCCGAATCTGAAATAACTCCGAAATTTGTCCCTTTCAGCGATGCCGATTTGATTACTGACACTTTGAAACTTGACTCTCCTCCTGAAAAGACTGCTTTGAACATTGAACATTTGTCTCCAGCATCAAAAGAAACTTTGCCATCTGCGAACTTAAACTCTACAACAACTGCTAGTGATACACTATTTTCCGATCAAACAGTACCAGCGAAGAAGAGATACAACCTTAGAAGCCATAAAACGGACAAATAAAGCAGGCAACTGCATATTGTGATTATTGACATATATATATATATATTGAACTTTTGCTTTTCAGCCAGGAAGTTTGCTATTGTCTATTGTTTTTTTAATTGCCTTGCCTTGCCGTCTGGGTAGCCGTAGGGTCGTGGCTGTGTGCCTAGTTTGAATTTGCAGGGGTCTGACACAAGGTCGATCTTTCTGTTAGTTTTGGGAACTCCCAGGGCTGACAGAGGCATTTTCATCTACGCACACATCATCAGTGGTCGCGAGCGGATTGTAGAAGATGGAACTTCCTGCGCTGCAACGAGAAAATGTGATTTACGTTCGCAGAAACAGACTAAATAGAATTCTTCACAGCAAATGTTTCTTGATGCAATGTGCCGTTACATTTTTGATTGTTTTAGCAACATTGGTGGGTGGAATTGTTTTTAGCATAAATTTGATTTTCGTGCCAGTTTCTACAGTGCCTCCCCTTGATCCAGCTATTTCTACTGTTTCTTCTATACACTCTTTTCACTCATTTCCAGAACATGAGCAAGCCCGACGCTCAGAATTCATTAACAACACTTTTGTACAGCTCTTGCACCAACACCAACTGGTAGTTAACACTACAGACTGCTGGGTGTGTGGCTTGATACCTCACACTATGGATAAAGGTATTCCCTATTTGGTTTTGCCTTACAGCTATAATGGATCATTTCAGGCCTTCCAAACCATCTTTGCTTATGCCCTTGAAACCTATCCTCCACGTCCACCACGTTCCACTAAATATAACTCTGCCAACAAAGCCTTAGTCCAGGGAATTATTGACATGGTCAAGGACGTCAATAATACTCCATCTTACCCTAGAGACGAATTGCGAGTATATTTAAATTGGAATACTTCAGAGTATCGCCTTAGTTTAGGAGAAAACAAGCGTAGAAGCTCAACTCCAATCTGGGTCGTACCTCACCGAGGTCAGGTCTGTTTGCAAGGTAATGGGAGAAATCCGAGAGCTCAGCTAGGGAGGAGTGAGTGCGTAGAGACTTATGTGTTTTCGGCTAACTCCTCCCCTGCCTTCCTCACTGCTAGGGGTACCTACTTCATTTGTCGAGACAGAGCTTATACATGGTTGCCTGCCGACTTCTCAGGATCATGTTATATTGCTCGATTGTTGCCTCCGACATACACTGCTTCACCGGATTACCACAGAACAAGAGTAGCAAGAGGTGTTTTCAGCAAGGAAGATACCGCTGGCCAGGAAGCTGGAGACTTCTTCAAAGGCTTCCTTCCGTTCTGGGGGCCTATGGCCAATAGTAGAAACATACGTCAGCTAACACGGGTAGTTGAATCTACTATTACCGAAACTGCTGGTGCCCTTAGCAATCTGACAGCTGAGCTTCAGGCGGATAGGCTCATGACATTGCAGAACCGTATGGTTCTAGATGTTATACTTGCAGATCGAGGTGGGGTATGCAGAATGATCCAATCGAGCTGCTGTGTCTTTATTCCTAATAATGCTCCAACAGTTTACGAGGCGATCTCTAAGTTGCACAAGATTTCGGACTCCATACATGTAGACAAGGGAAACTGGTCCTTCATGGAGTGGGTTTGGACTCTGATCTCAGCGTGGGGATGGAAGATTCTAATGGTCATTGGTGTCATCTTAGTATTCCTATTCTCATGTTGTCTGATTATCCAGTGTGGTCCTGCTCTGTGTAGTCTTTGTGCTGCAACTTGTCTCAGAAAACCACCTGCATTTGGAGAAAAGACACGAGAAAGGATGATGATACAACAGCATGTCACTGACCTGATGAACATAGAACTAGATTCAGACATAGATTGAGTAATTGCCTATGTAAGGGCAAAAGGAGGGTCTGAGGTTCCGTGACGGTTCCTTGACAACTTGAACCCGTGTTTTCAAGTTTGTCGGAAATACATAAAAATGATATCAGTGAACCGCAAATGATTCATTTAGTATATCCTAGTGTTTTCGCTACGCTACGAGCAAGAGCACTCCTTCCACCGACACATTTCTGATATACACACGGCATCCATCTTAGTCGTGGCCGCCATTTTGTGGTTCCTTGCCCTCACATATGCAATAGCCTCTGATCATTTCATTCACTCCACTTTGATTAAGGACACGTAGCTTTAGCCGGAGATTCACCTCTTACGTGACACGTGCACCTTAAACCAGATCACGCTGTAGCTGCATGACTCGACAAAGGCTGCCTCCTCTGCCCGAGGCCAGTCCTGCCAAACTGGTCTTCGTGTCCATTGTACCTGATCATGATTAGGCGGCCGAAGCCGGTAGCCTTGCCCATTTACAACCCACAAACATCTCTTATCCCGCTTTTCTATCTTCTGCACCTGGCTCTGCTCCTTTCCTTCTGGGCCTTTATTAGGGGGAGGTAACGAACTTTACGATGAGGCGGTCCGGCTCCTGAATACAATATTGACAAGGGATTGTGATGGACTGGTGGGAACCCCTCTTCGTGATGTTTGGTATCAGATATTATCGACAGTTCCTGTGTGAACGCCAAATATTTATTGTTTAGAGACACAAAAGGTTTGGGAATGTACCGACATGTGAAATATTTGCCTAGAGCACAATTTTTGGTATATAAGGAGCAACCCACTTTGTGCAAATCGAACAGGCTCCTGGTTACTGCCCGTGTGTAGTATCTATGACTTCTGTGTCCCTGCAGTAATAAAACCTTTGGTCTTTGACGCCACCATCGAGAAGCCCGTGTTTCTGTTCATTTGTGCACCAAGGCAGGTGGGACTCCGGGGTCTTTGGGTGTTGTACCCTGACACCTCTGGACGGAACCAAAAAGTCCAGAACTCCACTGGTGGAAAAACATGCAAAGTGTGCATGACTCTTTGGCCGGCCAAACCGTCACACGCTCTTAGAGTGTGCATGAACCACTCCTCCCAGGCTCTGACACCAGTGGGAAACGCGCCTCCGCCTTAGCGAAGTAGCCACCCCTGCTCCCTCTATTGGTAATGTAGTAATATTCAATGGTTACACTGATAATCTGGTGCCCCCTGCTGGTTGAACCCTTGGCAGTTGCCTAGAACTGAATGGTCATAGCATTGACGCTGAATCCAGCATTATTGTTTTTGTTCTCCAAGCTTATCCCATTCAGTTATGGGAGAGAACTGTAAAAGGACAGACTTTGAATGAAATGATGCAAATTCCATACAGAGCAGACAGTACTGTACATGTGCAGCATAGCTTCAAACACTGTCCATTTATGCTGCACCTGTACTTTTTATTGACATATCCACTAAAAAAAACTCCTGCACCACGACAATTAAATATGAACTATCAGTTTGTTGCTTTGAACGCAGTAGGAGGTCAGGCCTATTACACATAAGCATTCCTCTAATCTGTGCCAAAATAACAAACATCAATATTAATTGTTTGACTTAGACAAGACTGAGAATAAATGCACATTGTTGGCTTTTAAAACCTGTAGTGCTGACCCAGCTACAAATAAAAGATCACATTCATAACCTCAGTCAGTCGGAATGCAACATTTCCCCTGCACACCATGACTTCTTTACATATATTTGAGGCTGTCACCATAGTCAGCCTCATCCTCTGTGAAATGTGTGAAAATTGTATCAGGTACTGGAATGTTCCGCTGGTGCGGGTGTGCTCATGTAAAGGGAGAATGTAGTCTCGAGGGAGATTTTAAATTAAACAAAACAATAAAGGGAATTTGAAGCCAAACTCGAAACATACATTATGTTTCTTTTCAAACTGACAGGATGTGATTTATAATGTAACAATGTTGTAGTTCTGGAGTTTTTCTTCGCGAACTCACTTGATTCAAGGTAAAAATAGGGCATCATTTGTACTACACTATATGCTGATAAAGATTCATTCAATGCAGTGCTGTATTTAATATTTCAGAAGTTCTGTGAAATTAGCTTATCCTACTGCTTAATACATAAGACCAACAGTGCAAAAAAGCATTTCTGTCATATTGTCTGTGTGGAAAACTGCTTATAATATGGCACACACTGTAACAAAGCCTGCATATTGCATTTCATAAACAGAAATAGAAAAGCACAAAGTGAATATGATCCATTTTGTACCCACAGCAGCATTTCTTGTAACATGTTCGGGCATGTGAAGCTTCGGAAGAAATTATATGAAAATAACACACTAAGGCGCATATTTAATAGTGGTTGCATAGTGTACCCCTTTTTTGTTGGATCCATGACAAAATATGCATTTCAGGATTTCCAAAGCCACGCAAAGCCCGATTTCAGTGACTTTGTGTTACTTTAAAAAAAGACCCAATGGAGTACAGCACATATCTGTTACCTTGCTGGCATTTCTGTGCATCCACCAATGTATTTTGATGCACACCTAGATTTAATAAAGTATGTAAACGAGGTTTAGCGCCAAAATAGTGATCCTACTATATTGGTCTAATAAAGAGACATATCTTTATTTCTCCACCAAACCTCCTCTTTGCATCTGTGCTGCATTCTGGAACACACAATCAAAGGGGAACAAGCCTCTAAAAATAGGTACTGTGCAGGAAGGTATGTCTTCCTGCACAAAAACTGTTCTAACCACCACTCACGCACCCTTGCGTCGTGGCGCAAGAATGCTTGTGTTGGCACTAGGCTGCCATAAAAGCATCAGTGCTTGTAGCTATATCTGAGCAAATAATACACATTTCTGCACTCTCCCTTTTACACAGCACAGCGCAGCACGGTACGTTGCTTTTAAATTAAGTAAATCTGGGCCCATGTATTGGGGTGGTAGCCATGCATTATTGAGTTTCCGTTTTAATAGTGACAGGGCAAACACCAGGGCCATTGCTGCAAACCTATTTGAAGGAGGCTGCAATCAAAGCAGAACCAATTCAGAAAACAGAGATGACTCTCTTGAATGTAAATTCTGGGAATGTTCAAGAAACATGCTTTTAGACCCAGATCTCCAGTCTTTGATTTAGAGGTGTTGAGCTACAACTTAATATTCATGGCTTTTGGAAGGAGCCAAAATCCCCTGGAACAAGAAACAAACATTGGCAAAACCAATAATTCTTGTCTTCGCTGGTGCAATGGTTAACTGTTTTAATGCAAGCATATGCCACAAAATAAAATTAAATAAAAAAGCATGGAGCCACCTAGGTGACATTGGCTTGCAATAACATATTTTAAATTTAAAAAAAATTCACTTAGAAGGTTCTTTTACAAGTGATCTTTCTTTAAATGGCATAGTCTTTTAGTTGTACCATAGATTTTATTAAGGGAAATAAATCACCATCTAACAAGGCACTGAAAATGCAGGCAACATAAATAGCTGGATTTTAAAGTTAATATAATAAAATAAAGTGCAATTTCAAAAAGCTAGGACAATGAAGGGAAAGAAATAATGTTTAGGTGGATGTGAACAATGTGGCTTTGTTAAGTCACTCAAAGGGAAGAGAGCAACTGGTAAAGTGGACTGACCCATTGTCCGACAAAGTAAACTGCTAGAGGGTGAAGCAAAATCTGAATGCCAATTATGCAGACTATTGAATGAAGCCCACTAACAAAAGGCCCCTCTCTGTATGTATACTGTGTACAATTTCTTTGCAAAAATAAACGTTTTGTGAGTCAGAAGGCCAAGACAAAAAAAACGAGATGGGAAAGGAATCAAAAGTCAGTTTGCAAATAGCCAAGTATCAAGGCTTACATTTTATGTTGTCAATAATATTGTAGGTCAGAATATAGAAGATAAGAATATTATTTTTTGTTATTTTTTATAATCACTGTAAAAATAATGTGTTATAACATTGTAATTAGATCATATCATATTTTGCAGTAATATATATTTTCTTTTGTATATGTTTGTATTTATTTTTGTATAACTGTTTTAAGAGTGAGTAGGGTGGGTAGTAAAAATAAAAGTCACATTTAAAAGTTTATGTTTAAAATTGTGGTTATATTTATTTATTTATATATATATGTATGTGTGTAAATAAATAAGGAAATTATTTTTTGTTAACCAGAACATATTTTAAATTTATTTTCTATCATTAAATCTATAAAATCTAAATTTGTATATCTACTTTTTAAATCTTTTTTCATTACATTTTCTTTTGATATTGTTATGTTTTTTAAATATGTTGGCTTTTCTGTTTATAAACAAAAAGGTTACTTGATTTTTGAAGATTTCTTTGAATTGTATTTCGCACTACAATTAAATTTGTAAATTGCAAAAGTATTTTTGTAAAAAATAATTATAGTTATAATACGTATAGATTGTTTTACATTTTTGGTTCTGCTTCTAATTTGTTTTTTTATTTCATGTGATTTACTTTTTTGGGCTCATTAAACTAACTTTCTCTAGTTTATTATTTTTAATGTATTATCTATTAATATTCGGAAGGAGTAGTTCATTTTGAAATTAAAAGTACATCACTTTCTCCAATGTTGTTAAGTTTAAACTAGGAACAGTAACTATAACCACACCTCAAACTTTAAGTTCTTCCCCAATGAGGTTAAATTTGGATTTGGAATAGTAAATCTGATGCAACACTTTACCCAATGTGGTTAAGTTTCGAGCTGGAATAATAACTCAGAACCCCACCAAAGCACAACACTTTCCCCAATGCAGTTAAGCTTGGAGTGGGAATAGTAAATCTGAGCCCTCCGAAGTCATACTTTTTCCTCAAATGTGGTTACAATTGGAGTAAGAATAGTAACTTTAACCTATCAAGTCCAATACTTTCGCCAATTTAATTAAGTGTGGAGTTGGAATCGCAAATTTTAGAACCCTCCCCTCAAAATCAACACCATTGGCAAAATTGTGAGCACACAATGATTTGTCCATAAATGCCAAGAATTAAGTTGCACATCGCACTTTATTGACAAAGATGTAACATGACAATTGATTAAGAATTAATTTGTATAAGTTTATTTAAAATGAATTTAATTGTAAATGAATGACATTAATTTAACCAACCATGCTACATCTGAATTGCTGCTACATTTGTAAACAGTAATGTTTCTAGCTTGATTATGAGTGTTTGCCAAAGCTGGTAGTAGCCCCTCCATGTTCATGCACCGTATAGTCTATTTTTAAAAGAGATTACTGTTCTGGAAATCACTTGAGAAAGGCTTGATCCGAAAAGCGTTGTCTTGTAACTGGTGCACAGTAAAGTTATTGTGCAGTCCTCTGGTGTGCCGTTTTTTTCTGATTGTGGCAAACTCACAGGAATCTATTTGCATTTAAATGCGGCTGTTACTGTCTCTGTCTGGCACCGAAGCAAGGAGCCGCGCAGTGCAGCGTTGGAGAAATCAAGATATATATCTATATATATCTAAATATATCTGTATATATAAATCTCTCTCTCTCTCTATCTATATATATATATATATATATATTCACTGAAAAACCATAGGTTTTGCACACGTTATAGTTAGGAAATAGCATTTGAAAAACCTATGAAATTCACTGAAAAAACCATAGGTTTGACACCAGTTATAGTTAGCTGGGAATTTTACTGACATAAAACCAATGAAATTCCACGTTATAGTTAGTTGGACTCACTATAACTTGCGCGTGTAATGCACTGCTGATGACATCACGTATTACATCACTCATGACATGGTCAGTTACATCACTCATGACATCACTGATGACACCATCCAGTGAATGTGTGTCTTTCTGAAAATTAAATATGTTTTATATATGTATATGTAAAGGTCGATGGAAGAATAAATGTTTAAATAAATGTCTAAATGAATTTTTTTTTTAATTGATTGGTAACTGGCTTATTAAGTGTATCTTAGTGAATACATATATTAGCGAGTAATGTTTAAAAATGTAAATATATGTATCAGTGTTTCACTTTGTGTATAAGTGGCTGTATGGGTTGGTGAGTAGCTACATGTGTGTGTATATGGGTTATTATATGTTTTTTTTTGTATCAGTATGAGTGTCTGTATGGTTTGGTGGGGGTGTTACTTAGCACATACATGCATCAAAGACTGACTCACTGTTTGTATGTTTTTTGAAAACAGCATATGTGCAGGACTGTATGAGTAGATGAGTGTGTATATGTGTGTGTTAGTGATTGAATGCCTATCTCAGTAGTGTGTTTATCAGTAACAAGATACATTTTAATCTAGTATATGTGAGTATTGATGTATATAAGTCAGTATATGTGAAAGAGAGATTGTAAGAGTTCCTGTTTAAATAAGTATGTGTTTCTATAAGTGATTGTTTAAAAGAGTACATATGTATAAGTTTCCTTAGAAGTAAGGTGGTAGTGTGTGTATATCTGTATATGCAAATAAATGGATGTTTATTAGTTTATTTGCATATGTGAGTATATGTGTGAGTAACTTGTTGATGACTGTCGGTGTGTAACAGGATGAATAGGTGTATCACTACATATGATGAGTGAGTATATGTATGAGTGACTATATAAAACTGTTGGTGAATGTGTGAATGTGTACATAGATGGTGAAATTACTGAATTCGTTGTTGTAACTGGTATGGGTATATCCACTTTTTTGAAAATGTTAGTTTCTATTTTTGAATATGTGTTTCAAGGGTTACTTTACAGTGAAAGGAGATCAGTCACTGTGTCACAAGGATGGTGTCATCAGTGATGTCATGAGTGATGTAATATGTGATGTCATCAGCAGTGCATTACACGCGCAAGTTATAGTGAGTCCAACTAACTATAACATGGAATTTCATTGGTTTTATATCAGTAAAATTCCCAGCTAACTATAACTGGTGTCAAACCTATGGTTATTTCAGTGAATTTCATAGGTTTTTCAAATGCTATTTCCTAACTATAACGTGTGTAAAACCTATGGTTTTTTCAGTGAATTTCATAGTTTTTTTGAATGCTAGTTCCTAAGTATGTAATCACGTTCGTAACTAGATAGTGTCACCGCCTACACGTCCTGAGAAGCGCATGTAAAGTCATGTGACTTGAAAACAAGACTTCCAATTGGTTCTTAGTAGTTTCTGTTCTGGAATTTACACGAAGCACTCCACCCACTTTCCTCACAATCTTTTCTACTCTCAAGAGACAACAACGTCGAGCATCTTCCGGAAAACTTTGCTGAAATGGCTGCCCTTTCGCATTCATCTTCCGAATCTGAAGGAAATGAGCGACCACCGTTAAGAAGAAAAAAGGAATCTTTCATTTGGCAATTTTTTACTTATCCTAAAGATCAAAAGAAAGTGAATGCCCCAAAAGTAACGTGCACGATATGCAATTCGGAGCTCTCAAGGGGAAATCCAAATAAAAAATATTCCTTTCTATACACACCATGCTGCGGCATGTTAAACAAAGGCACCCTGAGCATTATGCAAAAGCATCGACAAGAGCCCTGGCCACGCTATTACCATCAGAGGTGGCCAGCACATCTTCTGGTGGACGACCTGTATCTCCATCGAGTGCTGAGATGGACTTGAGACCATATCTTGCGAAGGTGCACATGAAATGCAACGAGTGTGGAGAAATTCTTTTGTACGGAGAGCAGAGCCTCGTTCTTATTCAACTCAAAATTGAAAGTCATAAATGCCCCAAGAAAAGATACATTTCTTCACTTCATTTTCATAGTATTACATACTGAAAAATGTAGTAGCAACTTTAAAAAATCGAAAGCATCATAACACTTGTTTCCAAAAAAAACAAAAAAAAATAAAAGTTCTTTTCAGAACTACCTCTTTCTACCAAAACGTGCTCCAAGAGCATATTATGACATGTTTTTTCGCCGCTTTATTTTAGTGCGAGACCGGGTGCGCGCACCCTCCTATCGCGTACAGGACCTGACACTTGCATGTGAAGTCATGTGACTTCAAAACAACACTTCTAATTGGTTCTTGGTAGTTTCTATTCTGGAATTTACACGCAGCACTCCACCCACTTCCATCACTTTCTTTTCTAATCTCAAGAGAGAACAACGTCGAACATCTTCCCGAAGACTTCGCTGCAATGGCTACCGTTCCGCATTCATCTTCCGAATCTGAAGGAAATGAGCGACCACCTTTGACAAGAAAAACGGAGGCCACGCTATTACCATCAGAAGTAATCAGCACATCTTCCGGTGGACGACCTGTATCTCCATCGAGTGCTGAAATGGACTTGAAACCATGTCTGGCGAACGTGCACATAAAATGCAACAACTGTGGAAAACTTCTTGTATACGGAGAGCAAAGCTTTACTCTAATTAAACACAAAATTGAGAGTCATAAATGCTCCAAGAAAAGTTACATTTCTTCACTATATTTGGATAGTATGACATACTGAAAAATGTCGTAGCAACTTTAAGAAATCGAAAGCATCATAACACTTGTTTCCAAAAAAAAAAAAAAAAAAAAAAAGTTCTTTTCAGAACTAACTCTTTCTACCAAAACGTGCTCCAAGAGCATATTATAGGATGTTTTTTCACCGCTTACATTTAGTGCGCGACCGGGTGTGCGCACCCACCTATCGCGTACAGGCGTAGAGACACGCATGTGCAGTCATGTGACTTTAAAACAACACTTCCAATTGGTTCTTACTAGTTTCTATTCTGCAATTTACACGGAACACTCCACCCTCTTCCCTGGAAAACCAGTTTATCGAAAAACTTTTAAAGCCTCCTCTTATGAAATATTCGACATCGTTCACATAGCAGAGTAGTAAATAGCACTATATACACTCCGTCCCTTAAATATAAGAAACTTATTGCTATGTGAGAACAACTTTTGTTTTCACACGATAATGTGAAATGCTGAGCCTGTTACAGAATTTTATTTCACATATATGTTACTATTCTCCTTCGAACACTAACACCGTAGAAAATACCACCAATAGCGGTGATATTTTTTACACCGAGAACGGGCGATTTGTATCGCTTAGAGCCCTTACAATTATAAAGTTTTATTTCCTAAGTCTCTGATCTCACACTGTGCAACGTGGCTCCCCTGTGTGTCGTAATAAGGTCCATAAACAAAAACTACAGGGCCAGCATTATACACATGCACAGAACCACAAAACGACAAGAGCCACCATGTTAATATATATCCTTAATATAATAAACCTCTGAGAATAAATACATATTTCCGTGCAACCCTATAAAAGAAATTTGGCGTCCTCTGACTCTGCTTCATTACCAAACACCCTAACCCCCTGCCCCCCTCCTTCTTCACTAAACTCCGCACTCCACCCCACCGCACCCCCTATTACAAACCCCCAACCTACCCTCCCTGCCCAAGCCCACCATGAACCTCAAACCGCCCCTGGAAAACATATAAGACACAGGATTACTAAAACTCAAAGAATACGCAACAGGCAGATAATCTAAATAGTACATAAAGGCACATATTTTTTCCATAATACTATTGAAAAACATGTTCTATTTTTTATAAATCTATCATGCATCTGACCCTCTAGAACCGCTTTCAAAACGTAAACTATAAACCTCTACTTTTCATTTTCAAACCATACACTTTCAATTACATTATTTTTTTTTTTACAATTCATGTAATGTTACACACCTTTTCTAAAATACACCAGTCCCTGTTATTTATAAGGATTTATTTTCAGTCTTCATCAGTGACACTTTCTTAACATATAATGAAAATCACTGTAACTTTTTAAACGACAATGCTAACGCGGTAAAAATAACCCTTCATTTCCTTTCCTTTAAGAATGCAGACTATCTACCCCACGCATGCGTTTCTTGATCTTTGTATTTGGCAGCGAATACCGACCTTGAATCGGAAGACATGAACAAGACCTCCATTGTCACATTTAAAACTTAACGTTGCATCTGTTCACACACATATCTTTCACTTAGCTAACAATCACAGAAAACAGCATTGATGTAAAAAAAAATTGACCTTGCTTTACAACTTGGTCAAATAACGCCCTTATATTTTAACGCATCCTCCACTTCAAGAAAAGCTACTTTTTTGATAACTACTAAGCAATATATAAGTGACTAGACTCCTAAAAAATTTATCAAGTCATTCTGCTCCTCTCCACTGCATAGCCGGCGACCTAATTCTGTGGAGTTGCTATACAACCGGCAGTGCTGCGTCGTTTCCTTTACCATCTTGGGAAATTCAAAATGGATGTCCCACCTGCCTTCGCAAACGAGCCGGACTACTTAGAACTATTTCGACAGAGAATGCTTCTGTACTACGGCACCTTACCACTCTCAACTTTGAATACTTCATATCGATTAACATTTCGAGATTCGTATTTCACCTGTGTGCAGCCTGTATTTCATTGCCTGAGCTGTGATTTCACGTGGGCCCTGGATTTATGTCTCTGCAATTTGGTACCTCCTGAACCGAATTACAATCACCTCATGAATCCGTTACTTGATCATGAACAGCTTTGTTACAACGGAGGGTTTATGGCCTTTGCAGCGATACAAGGAGTTCTGGGTCATTGGAATATATTCGCAGCGGCGCAAGATTTCCTAACAGAGAGCTACATCGAAAACCCACTGAGCTGCCCAATGATGGTAAAAGACGCTCCAATAATGACAGATCATGAATGCTCCTTTGATCTTCTCAATTGGATGGCTGACATGTTTTCAGATGATAACAATGATTTCCTGTTAGAAGCACTTGCTGCATACTTTGCCTACACAATGGACGGTTAACTCTTTCCTAACAGAGAACTACATCGAAAACCCACCGAGCTACCCTCTGATAATAAAAGAGGCTCCGATTTTAACAGATCATGAGTACTGCTTTACTCTTTTCCATTGGATAGCTGACATACTTTCAAATCATAAAAGTGATTTCCTGTTACAAGCAGAAGTTACCTATTTTGCCTAAACAATGCTTCAATAACTCTTATACAAGCTATTGACGTCCTCATTTCCTTTTGCTTCCCTATATGCTTCACGTTCTTTTCCATATTTTCTTTTGAAGAACAGACCTATTGGCTTTACTAACAGTGGACATTATGATTTCGTGTTGTTTAAATTTTGGTCTTTTATGTGGACTACATTTGTTTCTTCAGCTACTCGATTTTCAACTTTTATTTTTACAGTCTAATCTCAACAATTCTATTGCATATCTTATCTAAGGTTATTTCAAACGTACTCGATGCAAAACTCGCTAATATATGCTACATGTACCCTAATTAATGTGTAAATTATAAACGAGTTTTTTATAACTGTAAACGCCATTTCGCATCTCAACTGCTTATTTCCATGTATTCCATGTACTACTGACAATACCAATTACTGTGTTTTTTGCAATTTCTGTACTCATATTACATAATGATTTGCCTTTAAAACAGTACATTTCTAAATAAACATTTCAAATATTCACGGTTTCTCTTTTAATCCATAATCTCAACTGAAATGATTTCATATTGAAAAACTATTCATGGGTTCCACATAACCTTAACTGTAGTCACTGAGGACCTTATTTATGAAGACCTTCCGCCGCCGGTGCCTCATTTTTTAAAATGGGAAACAGTGACGCACCGGTGGCTCAAGGCCTTCATAAATAAAGTCCTGAATGTTTTCTTTTCTCAACCTCACTTACTGATACTAGAACCTGCAAGCCAATTACGGCCCGTGAACTTTTTCTTAGTAGGTCGCGCACCGTACAGACAGTTATACCACTGTTAAAAAATTTTTTTTATTCTTTACCAAGCACCGCCACAGTTCCGCTTCACTCAGAGTTAATCACTGCTCCCACGCTTCTACAGGCCAAACGCTATGCCGTATTTCTCTCCTTATCACCCTTTCATCTCTACAATAACAAACAGTTGTCCGCCTGCCACCACAGAACAGAGTCAGACACAGAGGCACCAAAGAGTGAACCCATCACCAACTGCCATCTCCGGCTGTTTCCATGGTTACACCTCATTCTGCACCTTGCTGAAGGCACAGGTCAAAAGTTCATGTCTCAACGTTCTACAACAAATTAAGAAGACTATTTTCCCTCCAGAAACACCTGCCAATCCACAGCTCTGTTACATGTCTTGTTTTTTCACACCCAATAGTACTTCTCGTTTAACATAAACATTAACATGCAACGTACTCTTCAATCTCCACTTATTACAATCAACCAATCATTTTTATTTTTTTAACCACACCCAGCATCTTCATTTTTCTTTATTTAGAATTTCAACTTCTAACTACCATTCCACTTCCAGAACCGATCGGAGGATGACTACAAATCCCTTGAAAATGAAGGTCTGGCTTATAGGACACAGTTATATTCACTGGAGTGAAAAATATGCAGTAAGCAGACGAATTTGCAACCTCGGCTTACCAAATGTACACATAACATGGATTGCCAAAAGAGGATTGAAATGTCACCAATTGATTCCATTGGTGAAAACTTTTATGCATCTCCCAGAACCAGACCTTATAATTGTGCACTGTGGTGGGAACGATCTAGGCACAATCACTGGGGTAGGTCTGGAAATGCTTCTAAAGGACACCTTTCGACAATTGATGACACTTTTTCCTCGATCTGCCTTGGTATATTCCAATATATGCCAAAGACAGAAATGGAATTGGTCCAATCAACATTGTGCACAATTTGAGAAAGCAAGGAGACATGTCAATAAATCTGTTTCTGCTTTCCTCAGAGATTATAGCATGGGTTCTATTTACCACAACAACTTGCGATACCACATGCAAGACGTCTATAGGAGAGACGGTGTTCATTTCACGAATGACGGAAACAGAATCTTCCTCTGCAACATCAGGCTCTGCATCGGTACTTACTTATAAATGCAGAAAACACTCAATTAACACAATGGCTCTTTTCAGAGCCACCTTATATCTAAGCACTCAAACTTCTGATTTATCTCCATTTTCACACTCTTGTAAATAGGTGTGCGCGACCGGGTGTGCGCACCCCGTATTTTTTTTCGGGGGAAAATTATATCTTTTTGCGTTTAAGGGCCTTACTGCACACCCCGAGAAAAGCTACGCAGCAAAACAATCTCTACCTCCTCCCCTTTCCATGTTTCAACGCTTTGAAATGAACAATATATTTACTCGCAGTGACAAAATGGCGAACAAAACTTCCTGATTTCCTTCGAATCGAACGTTAACAGACGTCACGCAGCAAAAAAAATTCCGCTCACGCGCAGCCGCTTGAGTGCGCGCACGCGTGCGCGCCTATAGATATATAATTGACTTTAACTTTAAATTTCTCAACAACTACTGAACGGATTTACACCATTCCAAAAAAAGCATAATCTGCGAACCGGACTCTACAGTTTTGCCAAATTTCTTATAAATCCATTCAGCCGTTCGACCTGTAGCCGAGACTAAGGGTCCTATGGAAAATAACATGGAGAAAACACGTTTTGGGACCCCCTTATATCTCAGCCCCTACTTCACCAATCCCCCCCAAACTTTCAGGAAAGGAGCGCAGCGAACCGAGCCATCTTCTTTGAGAAATTCACAAAGATTCATCCACCAGGGCCAAAGTTATTCCAAATAGAATGTTGAGGATTTCCTATGGAAACTAGGTCCTAACTATAACTACCTATTATATATATCAGATATAAGATCATCCAAATGCAGAATAGACAATCATCCGACACTCCAAGGTAGGGTTTAAAAGACACTCAGTTATATTATATTTAGACAAATTACATCTACTCATTTCGGAAGTCTCATGTTTCCTTGTTCACGATACATATATATATATATAATTCACTGAAAAAACCATAGGTTATAGACCATATATAGTTAGGAATTCGCATTTACAAAACCTTATTTTATTCACACAAAACCATTGAAATTCCATATATAGTTAGTTGCACTAACTATATATCGCGCACCCGCAATCCACTGCTGATGATGTCACATATTACATCATTCATGACATGGTCAGTGACATCACTGATGACATCACTGGTGTTATCTCAAATGACATCACTGATGACATCTCAAATGACATCACTGATGAAATCACTGATGACATCTCATTTGACATTACTGATCACATCACTGATGATATCATTCATGTGATAATACGATGAACCTCTTCAGACTCTAATATAACCTTAGATACAATCAGTGTAAACAGACACTCACAGACTGTCACTCATCCATGGAGTTACTCACACACCTAGTCAGTCATGCAAAGAATCAATCACACCTCCATTTCCTCAACTATACAGTTATACAAACTTTACTTATTCAAACATATACTAACACATATTTACTCTCTTATACAATCCCTGATACAAGTTCACAATGATCCATACAGCCACTCACACATTCACTGGCTCTTATGCACAGTTATTTATATATGTCAACTCTCACATGTACTGTGTTTTACATATGTACTTACTTTGACATGTAGCACTGAGATATCCATTCACTCACCAATACACTCATGCACACAGTCAACCGCCCATACAGCTGTTTCCACATGCACTTTTGAAACCATACATCTAGTGAATCAACTGCTCACACATCTATGCACAGAGTCATACACCTCCCAGCCACCCACACACACACTCAGTCTCCCATACAAATACTTGGGCAACCAATCAATAACCCATATAGTTACTCATATAGCGACTTATCAACACATGCAACAGTTTACAGAACAACAGACATAATGATGCACAAATTAAGACAGTTTAGTCACTAACCCATGCACTCAGTGAGACACATTTAATCACTCACTCATACAGTCAGTCATGCACCTACTAAATCCTTCATCCAGACACTTATACATCCACTCATTCTTCAATATGTAAGACATATTTTAACTTTACAGAAACATACAGTCACTGGATGTTGTCATCAGTGATGTCATCAGTGATGTCATTTGAGATGTCATCAGTGATGTCATCAGTGATGTCACTGACCATGTCATGAATGATGTAATATGTTACATCATCAGCAGTGGATTGCGGGTGCGCGATATATAGTTAGTGCAACTAACTATATATGGAATTTCAATGGTTTTGTGTGAGTAAAATAAGGTTTTGTAAATGCGAATTCCTAACTATATATGGTCTATAACCTATGTTTTTTTCAGTGAATTTTCAAGGTTTTGTAAATGCTAATTCCCAACTATATATGGTCTATAACCTATGGTTTTTTCAGTGAATTTTCAAGGTTTTGTAAATGCTAATTCCTAACTATATATGGTCTATAGCCTATGGTTTTTTCAGTGAATATATATATATACATACATATATAAACATATATCATCTGTATATCTATATAAATACAAACATAAATGCATGCATACATATACTTATATGCATACAGATGCATGCTATTTACATGAAAGTTGAAAAAACACTAATAAAAGCAAAGCTAAAAAGCCACCTCATTACAAACAGAATGGCTTTAACTTAAACGAGGGCGAGATCTATTGCATTTTCAATGCTTGTTTACTTTGGTTCCATCAAGAAGGCATTCAGATGTGTCACACATTTGCCATAAATTCTGAATGTTAGCACTCTAGTTGCACATTAGATCACTGTAGTAAAGCTACTGCTCACCAGGGACGTCTGCTGCTGGTATTCAAAGTGCATGTTTCAGTCTGCATGTCAGAATTTTTTTAATGAAACAGAAGAGGATTTGAGAAGTCACTCAAAATGATCCCTAATTTTTCTTTCTGAAGCACTAATCATACTTTCTATGGCAAAATTAACCCCCTCATGTTGTTCCTTTTTAAATTGAGTGTGTTCAGACTTACCACTTCATTCCAATCAAGATGGCTTCTGGTGTGCCATACTTTTGTCATAAGTAAGACTGTTAGCGCTCTAGTTGTTCTTTAGAACACTCTGGGACATTCTGTCATTGGGCTATACTTGGGGTACATCTGGGTGATATTTTGGCTACATTTAGGCTCTTTTGTCTCTGGTGGCCATCTTGGGAGACTGTATGTCAGAATTGTTTAATGAAATTGAAGAGGGTTTGAGAAGTCACTCAAAATGTGCCCTAATTTTTCTTTCTGCAGCACTAATAATACCTTCTATTGCATAATATACCCCCTCATTTTGTTCCTTTTTAAATGAAATGTTTTAAGAGTTACCACTTTATTCCCATCACGATGGCTCCAGGTGTGCTATACCTTTGTAATAAGTAGGACTGTTAGCGCTCTAGTTGTTCTTTAGAACACTCTGGGACATTCTGTCATTGGGCTATACTTGGGCTACATCTGGGTGATATTTGGGCTACATTTGGGCTCTTTTGTCTCTGGTGGCCATTTTGGGAGACTGCATGTCAGAATGTTTTAATGAAATAGAAAAGGATTTGAGAAGTCACTCAAAATGTGCCCTAATTTTTCATTCTGCAGCACTAATCATACTTTCTATGGCAAAATATACCCCCTCATGTTGTTTATTTTTAAATTAAATGTTTTAAGATTAACCACTTTATTCCAATCAAGATGGCTTCAGGTGTGCCATACCTTTGTAATA
Organism: Lissotriton vulgaris; assembly: GCF_964263255.1. Lineage (NCBI taxonomy): Eukaryota > Metazoa > Chordata > Amphibia > Caudata > Salamandridae > Lissotriton > Lissotriton vulgaris. Next base: position 38,998 of record NW_028254224.1, on the reverse strand, counting down.
AGTAGGACTGTTAGCGCTCTAGTTGTTCTTTAGAACACTCTGGGACATTCTGTCATTGGGCTATACTTGGGCTACATCTGGGTGATATTTGGGCTACATTTGGGCTCTTTTGTCTCTGGTGGCCATTTTGGGAGACTGCATGTCAGAATGTTTTATTGAAATAGAAAAGGATTTGAGAAGTCACTCAAAATGTGCCCTAATTTTTCATTCTGCAGCACTAATCATACTTTCTATGGCAAAATATACCCCCTCATGTTGTTTCTTTTCAAATTAAATGTTTTAAGAGTTACCACTTTATTCCAATCAAGATGGCTTCAGGTGTGCCATACCTTTGTAATAAGTAGGACTGTTAGCGCTCTAGTTGTTCTTTAGAACACTCTAGGAGGCTGCAGTAGAACACAAAGGAATCAACTGACAGTCTCTGTCCTTGTTGGATGTACATGTTTTACTGAGAATGTCAGACTTCATTTTCACATGACTGAGAAAGATAATGTGAATTTACAGAAAATATGCTTTCAGTTTAGCTTATAGATCCCCTTCCAAACCACTGTGGGAAAATCATGAGATATTAGTTTTCTTTCAAACAATATTCATGATATCACAGCAGAAGGTTTTTTTCACATGGTAAAATCACCTTAGAACCCACCACAATTCCTAAAACGAGTATGGTACCATCAACAAATGATTTATAATGTAACTAAAGTCCTAAAACCCTCTATTAACTACAATGCTTTTTAATGAGGTGCTATCATGTATATTGGTCCCAAGATGGCTGCCAACACTTCTTGGATGAAGTGCTGACAGCCAATCAGATCAGATGTGTGGTTAGGCTCCGCCCAGATATATATCTTTTTTTGAACCTAAATTACTCAAAATCCACTGGAGCACATATATTGAGACCTAGCAAAGGCACATCGGGCTAACAGTCCCTACAATTTTGCCAAGTTTCGTGCAAATCCATTCAGCCGTTCGAGCTAAAAGTGAGGCCAACCGCCCTATGGAAATTAACATGGGAAAAAAGCGTTTTGGGACCCCCCTTTTTTCTCGGCCCCCCCTTGATGAAACCCCCCCAAATTGTCAGGGGCTGCTCAGAAACAAAATGTTCCATTTTCCTGAAAATGTCAGCCAATTCCGTCCACAAACGCCAAAGTTATTAGACATAGAATTTTCAAAAATCCCATAGAGAAAAAATCCTAACTATATATACCTACTGGCGACTGCCAGTAGGTAATATATATATATATATATATATATATATATATATATATATATATATATATATATATATATATATATATATATATATATATATATATATATATATATATATATATATATATATATATATATATATATCACTCCACTAGTGCTGTTACGGGAGTTGTGCTGTCGACAGGCGGTCCTGCGTAGCCACCAGCTGGCTAATATATTCACTCCAACAATCTCCTCAATAAAGAAGAACACAGGACACCCAGAGCTTCTGTTCAGGAATTTATTCTGGCAGATGAAAACGTCTCCACGACGCGTTTCGCCAATAAGGCTTGTTCACGCTCGTCAAATTTGTGTTGACAGCCATTTTTAAAACCACACAACATACGAAAAGCGGCGGACATATTGTAATGGACATATAATGCTGGCATTGTAATGCTATAAAAAAAAACATTGCGCAACATATTAGTGCAGCCACTGTCTCAGTTACATGTTCTCTAATACTGTATTCAATTTATCATTATTACGACATGTAGGTTCTTGTCGTGTCAAATATTGGAAAAGTTACCAAATTAATGTCGCAAGCGTATCTCGATATATATATCGTATCGGAACACAAATTGTAAGCAAAACCATATCATCCTGCAATACATTACACAGCTATATTACGAACCATGTGGCGTATATGTCCTTGATTCTGATTGGCCACATTGTAAGAGCTGCCCTGTGATTGGTTGTGTAATCGCTAGGAGACAGTAAACAATTGTCTATCGCGTATCGGTCAAATGGCAACGTACTACGTTGAGGTCCGAGGAGCTAGCCTAAGTAGGCGAATATATTGCTCCGAAGAGACATAAAGTCCATTAATGACCTCAAGAGAAAAGCCTCCGTATGCAGTTAGCAGTCCCGCCCCAGTGGGCAATTCGACTGAAAACACAACCCATCATTCCAATAAATTCGAAGGTAGAGATGATGTCCCGCCCCAGTGGGCAATTCGAACAACCACAATGTCTATCATGATGCTACACATTCCGCATTATCATCAATTGTCTTCAGCTACATCGTATTATGTGAAATCTAAAAATAATGGAAAAAGTATAACTTTAAAATCTTTGAATGGAAGACCACAGACAATATATGCAATACACAATTTCATTCATGTAAATGTATTGATAATTCTTCGCTATTGTTTAACCCTTTGGGGGTTAAAGAATTGAAATCCACAATATATTTAGATTCCAATTTTCGGAGGGATAATTCGCGATTACCCCCTCTCACACCGAGATCAACATTGTCAATCACCACCATCTGAACAAGTTTCTCATCTTGCATATGTTCTGAAAAAAAATGTCTTGCTATGGGATATTGTTTGTTATTGTTGTGGATAGCACGTAGATCTTCCAATACCCTTTTCTTTGCTTCATGCTTGGTGCTGCCAACGTACCATTTATTGCACGGGCAGATCAGGATATACACACTATACGGTGTTCTACATGTGAGACGTTTCCGTATCATGAATTCTCTCTTAGTGTTGGGAACAGTGAGTGAATTGTATTCATGGCTATGCTTGCAAGCTTTGCATCTGCGACAGCATTTAAAGCCTACTACTCCCTGGGTGCTCATAGTACCAACTGAGGTAACATAGTTGTGGCTAAGCTCATCTCTCAATGACCTCCCTTTGCGGAAAGTAATTTGGGGATTATCATTCAGATATTTTTTGAGATGGATATCAGTTTGTAAAACATGCCAATGTTTTTTAAAAATCTTTAGCACCTCATTAGCTTGACCAGAGAAGGTGGTAATAAATATAACTTTCTCTTCTTCCTTATTTGCTGTTCTAGGGTTAAGTAGTTCTTCTCTAATCTTTTGTTCAACACGTGTTTTAGCCGTGTTGATCATTTTTTGACTGTATCCTCTACTCCGAAATCTTTCACACATAATTTTTTCTTCTTCAATATAGGATTCCTGTGTGCTACAGTTACGCTTGGCACGGAGAAGTTCCCCATAAGGGATGCTGTATACTAAATTGTGTGGATGACAGCTGTTGGCATTCAAAAAGCTGTTTCCCGCCGTCTTTTTACGAAAGAGTTTAGTATTCAGCTGACCATTGGAGACTTCCACAATCACATCCAAGAATTCAATTGATTGTTTACTGATATACTCAGTCAATGTTAGATTGATTTTTTTTTTTTAATATATTTTTTTATTTTACCTTTCAAAAAACAAAGCACACATTTAAAGTAGCAAAGAAAATAGCAAAAGATAAACAAACTTTTCTCATCTTACATTTGTTCATCTAACAATATCAAAAGAAAATACTTAAATGGAAGAACCAGAGAAAAAAGCAAGAAAAAGAAACCAAAAAAGAGAGAAAAAGAAAAAAAAAAAAAAAAAAAAAAGGGAAATACATACACATTTCATTGAAGGGAGCCAAACCATGGGCATATCGTATTTTGGCATTTTAACAATTTACACTCTATCAACCTATTCCTGCCCTCCATTTCTCCAGTGGTCCCCAAATTTTGAGGCCCCGAGTTCTCCCAGCCTTGCCTTTTCTAGCATAAATATGTTTCTCAAGATTGTATATAGCGATGAGATTTGCTAACCATGTTTGCATGGATGGAGGGCTCCTATCCAGCCAAACTCTAGCTAACATCAATCTGAAGACAGCAGCTGCCATAAACAAAAACATTGCGTCGCCCGAGTCCATATGTGAATTTCCCTCATCAACCCCCAGCATAATTAAACTTACAGAAAAGGTTATCTGTATCCTTAGTGTATTAACTACGAAGCGTTCAATGTCCTTAATTAATGTATGTAACTGTGGACATGTTGCGAACATGTGGACAATATCAGCCTCCATGGAATTGCATCTAGGACATGTAGTACCCTCTGAACCCCCCCACTTGGCAATTCTAGCTGGAGTATAATACAATGAAAACAAGGTTTTGTAATGTTGGGATTGCAAGGGGGCAGAACAAAGCATGGTCCGACCAAGCTCCAGGGATTCGTTAAAAACTTCCGAGTTAACCTCTATCCTCTCCTCCCATTTAGCCCTATGTTTATCTAAATCATCTGGTCTATTTTTTGCCAAGGCAGCACATATTAACCTAATGGAGTATTCTTCTCCTGCAATTATCCCCTCCATCAGCTCATAAGGTTGAAAACCCAATGGCCCCCCTTCCTTATTTCTTAAAAAACTCCTTATCTGAAGATATTTAAAAAAATCTCTTCTATTTATGCTGTATATATTCACCAAATCCTCAAATTGTACCATAATCTCAGAGTTCATCAGATCCCCAATTTGATGTATCCCTTTAGCTTCCCAACCAGCCATTATATGATCAGAAAAAATATCTTCAGGGAAGGATTTATTTTTATAAACTTTGGTGTATCTATTAAACCTGCCCATACCCGTTTTCTTCAGAAACATACTCCATACTTTGAGTGCCGCCCTAAGTGTCTTATACGTCTGTCTTCTAAGCTGACCCAAATCAGTGAAATAGAGAAAGCAATTCACGGTGTTCTCTCCTAGTACCGCTGTGTAAGCTTCCACAGACATATTGATAGACTTGGATGACCCTCCTCCTCCCCCTATCAGTCCCTGGATATACTGGAGAGCCGAGGCCAAATAATACATCCTAAAGTCTGGTGCGCCCCAGCCCCCTCTATCTCTTGGCAACGTAATAAATTTATAAGCCCTACGAGTTTTTCCTTGGGCCCATATAAATCTATTAACTACATTCTCCAACATACTAAACCATTTATTCTCAAAAATTAAAGGTATTGACCTAAATAAATACAAAAATTTGGGTAAAACCATCATTTTTAACACATTCGTGCAGCCAACCAGTGAAAGGTGCAAATTGTTTATCCTTTCCAAGTCACTTTTTACCTTCCCAATCAAAGGCTTGATATTGCACTCGACTATCTCCTCCAGATTTGCAGAAATATCAATACCTAAGTATGTTGCACTGCTGACCACCCTAGTATCCTGGCTACCTGCAAATCTGTTCAAGATTATTTGAGTCTTTGTTTTGTTTAGACTATAGCCTGAGACCAGTCCAAATTTCTGCACCTCTACTTCTATACCTATCATGGCCGTATCTGGGTTGGGAGTCAGTATAGCAACGTCGTCCGCGTAAGCGAGGGTTTTCATGATGCTGCCATTTAGTGTCATAGCCTGAATCCCAGGGTTTCTCTCTAATTTACGAAGCAGTGGCTCTATGTACAAAGCAAAAAGTAGTGGAGAAGACGGACAGCCCTGTCTGGTCCCTCTTTGTATATGTACTAGGTCCGAATGTCCTCCGTTTACTCTTATTTTTGCGACCGGGTTTCTATATAGAGCCTGTATTGCCTGTATAAACCCTGGCCCGATACCACACCACTTCATGGCTTCCCATAAATAACTCCAGGCAACCCTATCAAATGCCTTCTCGGCGTCTAAGAAGAGAGCAGAAATAGGGTCGCCTGCCACTTCTGCCGCATCAAACATAGTGATAACAGTCCTGATATGCTGCGTAGTACCCCTCCCGGGTATAAAACCATGCTGCACTGGGCTCACCAGATGTTCTATACTCCCTGCAAGTCTTTTTGCCAACATCTTCGAATATACCTTCACATCTGAATTCATTAGGGTAATTGGCCTGTAGGATCCAGGGAGAGTTAGGGGCTTCCCCTTTTTAGCAATAACAATTATATCTGCCCCTCCCCATGAGTCTGGTGCCTGCCCCCCCTGTTGTACATACAGCATAACCTCAAACATATATACCAACAAGCCCTCTCTAAATACCTTGTAAAATTCAATCGGGATTTGATCAGGTCCAGATGCCTTTCCTGACGGTAAAGTACTTAGTGCATCGTTGAATTCCTCTAGCCCCAGGGTAGATTCTAGAATTTCCCTTTCCTCTACTGTAAGAGGTGTTGCGACTAAATCCTTAAAATAATTATTAATGTCCACTGCTCCCCCTGAACTTTCCTGCGTATATAGTTTTTCATAGAAAACTCTAAAGACATCCCTTATCTTGTCCGGATCTGTAACAATATTATCCAATGGGTCCAATATTTCCTTTATCTCTGCAGCTGCCCTCTGTTGTCTGACCTTGACAGCTAGTATATGCCCTACTTTTTCACTGCACTCATACGCCTCTCCTTTTTTGGCCATATAATTTTCAGCCAACTTTCTGGACATACTTTCTACCGCTTCTGCCTTCAATACAACCAAATTTAATAATACCTGCTCCAGGTTAGCTTTAGACTCTATGGCATCTGCTAGTTTCCCTTCCTCTATATACAGCTTCTGTCGAATAGCCTCATTCCTCAATCTCTCCTTCTTCCGTCTTGCCGCTACATAGGACAGGATTTCTCCTCTCACCCCTGCTTTGAAACAATCCCATGTCTGTCCTATAGAGGCGGTGCCATGGTTGATCTCCCAAAAAACCCTAATCCAACCCTCCATATGCTTCCTATAGTCTGCATCCTGAAGAAGGCCCCTCTCAAAAGTCCATGTTGATCTTTTTGGGATCCCTTGCGGCAACTTAATTGTTAAAATAAGTGGGCTATGATCCGAAATAATCCTTGGTTGTTTTTCAATCAGTGTCTCCTTAACTAAAGATTTTGAAACTAGGAAGTAATCTAATCTTACCAAGACCTGATGAGGTGCTGAGTAAAAAGTGCTACTATCTCCCACTGGATGTTGCATCATCCATGGATCCGCCAAAAGATTATTATACACCATATTAGTGATGGCCCTGTTTACCTTCTTCTTCCTGCCACTATATATCCCTCCTGTACCCATAAATGAGCTTATAGGATCATGTAGGTTAAAATCACCACAGCAAACAACGGGTTCGGGCCATTGTGCTAGTTCCATGTCTATAAATTGCCACATTTCCGGATCATCCTCGGTGGAGCCATATGCAGTCACCAATGTTAGCCTAAAGTTTTTAAAACATAATTCAGCTATGACCCATCTCCCCCATTTGTCCTCCTTCTTTCTTTTTACAATCACCTCCCTTCTTTTCCCAAGAATTGCAACTCCCCTTGTCCTAGTCCCTTGTCTACTAGCTGCAAGAACATCAAAACCCAATTGATTCATCAGATATATCTGTTTCTCCTCAATATGCGTTTCTTGTAGGCATATCAGATCTACTTGTAAAGTTCTAATAAATGCTGCTACATTAGCCCTTTTCCTAGGGTCATTTAGTCCACACACATTTATGGAAACCACTTTACATGTCATTCCCCTTTTTTAGTGAAAGCCCTTCCTTGTGTCCCAAATACATCCTTAAATTCTTCTCCCTCCCTTCCCACCATTCTTCTCCCTTCTCTACTTGCAAACAATACATAAAACAAACTGAAAATGCAATAAATGTGTGCTAAAGAACATGACCAACTTATACATCTCTCTAGTTTTTCCGCTCCCCCTCCCCCCCCCTCCCTTCCTATTCCCTCCCCCCCCCCCCTACAGGCAAATAGGTCAGCAATGACCTATGTGTGGTCGCTTCCTGGGTGCGTTAGTCGCGCCCCTCTCCCATCTTTTCCCCATACAACTCTTTTACTGCTAATCAAACTTTATTCAAACAGGACCCTGCTTTTTCTTCTCCTTTCCTAACTCTTGAATGAACTCCTGAGCCTGAATCTCCGACATGAACATCCTGACTCTACCCCTTGTGATCACTTTTAATCTAGCTGGGAACAGCAGATATGCCTCAGACCCCAAGGCCTGAAACAGCGGTATCATTTTCCTCAGCCTCCACCTCCTCTCAACCGTCACATGACAGAAATCAGGTCGGGTGAAGAAGGTGACCCCCTCTACAGTTCTTTTACTATTTGGTGTGGCTTTCTGGATAATTTCTTCCCGGAGCAAAAAGTTCCCAACATATACCAATAATGCTCTGGGGAGCGGTGTTTTAGAGCCTCCTTCAGCCCCATACACCTTACGTTGGGCAAAGGGGAACCTATGCGCCCTCTGGACTTCTACCTCCCACTGCCACTGGGATTCAGGAAATGCCCCCTTTAGTAGTTTTATCACAAACCCCCTAGGGTCCTGCCCTTCAAGCCCTTCTGCCACCCCCAAAATACGAATGTTATTGCGTCTTTGACGATTTTCAAAATCCTCCATTTTCCAAAGGACATCATCCGCTTTCTTTTCCTGCTGTGTTTTAAAGTCACTGAAGCTACGGAAGTCGTCCTCTATTTTGCCTGTTCTTTCCTCTACTTCAGCTACTCTCCCCGCCAATCCTTCATACAGTTTGTTTGTTTTCCGGAGCGTATTTTGAATCTTCTTAAAGTCTTGTCTTGTTTTACGACTTGTGGATCTTGCTTCAGACTGCATCTGTTTCAACATATCAACGACTGTTCCCAGTGCTTCATCTCGCCTTGAGCCTGTCTCTTGTTCTTCCTGGTATGTCTGCGAGGTTGCCGAATAATCCCAATCTAGTTTTCTGTCCGTGCCTCTTGTGGGCGTTCTTTCATGTCTATGATGCCTCACCTGCCTTTTTTTTTTGTAGACTCTTTACCTATATCTGTTCCTGAGGAAGTAGAGGCAGACCACGAATCCTCCTCCTCCTCCTCCTCCTCCTCCTCTACTTCCTCATCGTCTTCATCCTCCTCCTCCTTTTCTCCCTCGTCTTCTGTAATCTCCCCTTCTTGTCTCCCAGAATCAGAGTCTTCATTGACTGAGAAAAATAGGTCTCCCTCCAGTGAACAAACATCTTCCTTTTCCCTGGGGTAGGCAGCCTCTGCCTTCTCAGCCATCAAGTTCACCGAGCTTCCCCATGAAGGGTTAGGGGTTTTAGACTGTATTTCAGCCTCCACCTGCATAATTGCCTTTAACATGTCAGAGTTTTCATTTTTATTTTCATTTTCATTCTCGTTTTCCTTGCCTTTTCCACTTTCCTTTGCGTCCCCCCTTGACTCCCCCTTACCAGCTCCTGTCTCTCCATTCGGCATGCCTCCTTCTTCCAGCACCGGTACTCCAGCAGCCCCTTCTCTTGTTTCCTGCTTCTTGTTGTGCTTTAGTGCAGCCCTCTGTCCCACATTCTCCGAGGGTTTATCCAGCAAAACATTTCCATCGTTTCCAGCGTTTTGCTCGAGAATGCAGTCTGCCGAGTGGGGTTGCCTAGCAACTGCTGATCCAGCGTCTGCCACGCATCCAGCTCCAGCCTTCGCCTCTCCCGCTGCGTCCTCGAGGACGTTCTGCTGGTTGTCAGCCTCTGCAGCAGCCTTGTCTCCCGCCGTGATTGCAGCCCCTGAACTGGCTGGCCGAGTAAAAGTTTCAGGTAAGGTGGGCTGTCTAAGGGGGGTTCCTTTACATTTCCCGCTTGGTTGCTTCTCATTCGCGTTAGCTCTGCTTTTCACCATAGCGTTTTCCTCGGCGCTCATTTTCACTTTAGACTCCAGCTTTTTCTTTACTGAGGGAATCGCCGCTTTTCTTATGGCGCCTGGATTCTTTGCTGCCATCGGTGCCTACTGTACTGCAATTACCTCCGCTGTCTTTGATATATCGGTCTTAGCGGACCTCGTGGGCATTGCTGTTGATCTCCGCATACAGCTCACCTCCCGGCCTCCAAATATTGAACAGCTCTTTACTTGCAACAGTAGCCTGTTTGTAAACGCCCTCAGGTTCAGGAAGAATCTTCCGAAAAGCAAGCTAACGCTGTAGTTTACGCGATCCCCGGTTGTAGCCATCCGCAGGTCCTGTCACCATTACCATCACTCCAACTCCATCATGGTGTAGCTGTCAGACGGGAGAGAGGTTAGGTGCGACTACTCACAGCACCCCACCCGCGGCCATCTTGCCTCCCCTCTTGTCAATGTTAGATTGAGGTTGTTAGAATTCAGTTTGTCAATGAATGATTATACTGATACTTCATCTCCACACCAAATAAAGAAAATATCATCTATGTATCTAAGCAACAGGGCAACGTTGTCAAATTCTGCCATTTCCCTGACGACCTGCTCCTCCCACCAGCCCATGTAAAGATTCGCATAGCCGGGGGGCGAAGCAGGTCCCCATGGCTGTGCCCTGTGACTATCGATACAAGATGTCATTAAAGAAAAAAAAGTTGTTGTTAAGACAGAAATCGATCATGGATATGATCATTTCAGAATGTCTGAGGTAAGACACAGAGCGTGTTTTGAGAAAGTGTTTTACTGCCTCTAGGCCATGATTGTGTTGGATGCTAGTGTACAAACTGCTCACGTCTAACGTGGCCAAGATGTAGTTCGTCTCCCAGTGCAGTCCATTTACAACGGTTAGGAAATGTGTGGTATCTTTAATATATGATGGAAGAGTCATCACATAGGGTCTAAGATAATGATCTATATTATTTGAGGTGTGTTCTAAAAGAGATCCAATGGAGGATACGATGGGACGTCCAGGGGTTCACTGGGATTCTTATGGAGTTTGGGGAGTGTTAGAACCGGCTGTCTCTAGTTGGCAGAGGTATACACTTCTGACAAATAGGGACACACCTTTTCTAGTCAGGGCAAGGGGATCACACCCTTTGATAACCCCTGCTCACCCCCTTGGTAGCTTGGCAGAGCAGACATGGCTTATCTCAGAGGCTGTGTGTTAAGCATTTATGACCACATACAGTAATAAAGTGAATACACTACAAATGGACACGACACAGTAGTATTATAAAAATAAGGATTTTTATATAAGGCTTAGCACAAGACCAAATAACGACAAAAATATACCACAATCTTAATAAATACTCTTGGAAGGAAAAATAACAGTGCAATTGTAGTTTCTTCTTAGCACTAAGTCTTTCGTATCAAAAGCAACTCTTCTTCCTGGAAACACAGTTCTTGGCAACAATGTAACCCACACGGGAGTCACACGACGTTGAGGCAAATTAATCCAAAGGTTCGGCGTCGACCGCGAGGAGCGCTACGTCGAGCCCGGAGTCACACGGACCCCCACAACACAGTACCTTGGAAAAGCGAAGCACACGATGATCAGCGGCGTCGAGCAATCCGGCGTCGCGTCGTAGGTGTCGATCAGGCCTCAGTAGTCGTCGATGTCGATGATGCTGTTGCAAGAGTGAGCAGCGCTCACGGCGTCGAGAGGGCTTCGAAGTCGATGTGATCAGCAGTGGTGCAGACACGAGGTCCCTTGGAGCTGGAGCCGAACTCACTACTCACTGGCATTGCTGCTGGCGTCGATCGGGCCCGGCGGCCGGCGTCGAGGAAGCGGGACACTGGAGCCGTTACTCACGATGTCAAGCTGGATTCGGCGACGTCCGTCGGCGTCGAGATTGCTGGATTCTTTCAGAGGTGCTGGATTCACAGGTTCCAGCAAATAGCACTTTAAGCAGATGATGTCCTTTAGCCCTGTGACTTCAACAGGAGACTGGCACTCTTCCAGTCCTTGGAGATTTTCTTTGCAAAGCGTGAGAGTACACACACAGTTCCTCTCTCCTGGTTCCTTGGCAAAAATAAAGAAGCAATGCAGGATTCCCCCCAGCAAACAGCACATTGGCAGAAGGGGTAGGCAAGTCCTTGGATCAGCAGGCTTCTTGTCCTTGGTTTCAGGGTTCCTTGTCAGAAGTGATCTAAATTCTTGGTTCAGGGGTCCTTCTCTTATACCACTTTTTGGCTTTGATCCCTTTGTCCATGCAGGGGAATTTCCCAACATCCTGGGTCTGTTGTGGGTGGAGCCAGGCAGAGGCACCTGGCCTATTCACTGAGCAGGGCTGGGTCCTCAGACGCCCAGCAGGAGGTGGAGCCAGCATTGTCACTGGCAGGAGCAGAGCTATCGGCCTACTGGTAGGAGGTGGGGCCAGGATCGTCCATGGCAGGCACAGAGCCATCAGTCGCCTGGCAGGAGGTGGAGCCAGCATTGTATCAGGCAGGGCAGGCTATCAGCAACTACTCTCCCCCTACTCTCAACACAAATGTCCCACTCATCCCACACTGACTCATGCAGACCTCTGGAACCACCCAGCTCCTGTCACACACACACCAAACCAGCAGAAACCAGAAATGGTTAGACAAGAAAATAGCCACTTTCTAAAAGTGCTATTTTCAAACCCAGAGTCCAAAAACCATCCACACCAACGGATGCGTAATTAAACCCCGAGTTCAGGGATACCAAACTCGACATTGCACCATGCTCCCCGAGCCAGCTAGGAATATAGCATTAATAATCCTGGCAGCCCATTCTAACTAATGGAGAGCAGGTTACCTCACAATAGTGAAAAATGAATATGGCTGTAATTCACTATTAGGACATGCCAACTTGGTCATGCCTGTCCTACCTTACACTTACAACGCACCCTGCCCGTGGGCCTACCATAGGGGTGACTAACATGAAGTTAAGGGAAGGTTTAGGGACTGGCAAGTAGGTGTACTTGCGCAGTCAGCGTGACAGTGCTAGACTGCACGTGGGACTGGCAATGGCAGACCCTCAGACATAGTTTTACTTGGCCGCTCTTGTTGGTGGCACAACATGTGCTGCAAGCCCACAAGCGCATTTGTATTTACAAGCCCCGGCACTCCTGGTGCACTAGACTAGGGACTGACAGTAAACCAAATAAGCCAAACATGAAATTCAATCGATACAGTAATTTAACATAGGGAGCACTTGCACTGTGGCACTGATCAGCAGTGGCACAGTGCCCAAAGCATATACCAGCAAAAACATTGGAAACAGTGGAGGCAAACAGAAAAAATGGAGGAGAGACTCAAGCCAATGATGTCAGGTCTAACACGTGTCCCCTCCAGCTGAAATGTGGGGAGAACTACCCTTCCCCTGGGGAGTTCTCATCACTAAGGCGGAAAAATCTGGACAGACCATCAGCATTGGCGTGATCTGTACCAGGGCGGTGTTCCACCGTAAAGTCCATCCCCTGTAGGGAAATGGACCACCTCAACAGTTTTGGGTTCTCACCCCTCATCTGCATCAACCATCTGAGGGGCCTGTGGTCTGTCTGAACCCGGAAGTGAGTCCCAAACAGGTAGGGCCTTAGCTTCTTCAGTGCCCAGACCACAGCAAATGCTTCTCGCTCTATCGCACTCCACCTCGTTTCTCTGGGAAGTAACCTCCTGCTGATGAAGGCTACAGTTAAGTCTCGGCCCTCTTCATTCACCTGAGCTAGAACAGCCCCCACGCCATACTCTGAAGCGTCCGTCTGGACAATAAATTCTTTAGAAAAGTCGGGTGCCTGGAGTATAGGTGCTGTGCACATTGCAGTTTTCAGGGTGTCAAAGGCCGTCACATTTCGTGGCTGCTTCCTGGAAGTCAGCGAAGTCAAGGGGTGCACAATGTTACCATAATCCTTGACAAACCTCCTGTAGTAACCCGTGAGACCTAAGAAGGCTCTCACCTGAGTTTGGGTTTTGGGCGGCGTCCAAGCCAGGATGGTATCAATCTTGGGTTGCAGGGGGGCCACCTTGCCGCTCCCTACTTGGTGCCCCAAGTACACCACAGAACTTTGCCCAATCTGGCACTTACTGGCTTTGATTGTGAGGCCTGCTCTGCGCAGGGCCAACAACACTTCCTGGAGGTGGCGCAAGTGTTCCTCCCAGCTGGCGCTGAACACTGCGATGTCGTCCAGGTAGGCGGCACTGAAATCCTCCAGTCCAGCCAAGACCTGGTTGACCAACCTCTGGAAGGTGGCAGGGGCATTCTTCATCCCAAAGGGCATCACCCGGAACTGGTATAGCCCATCTGGTGTGGAGAATGCTGACCTCTCCTTTGCCCCATCAGTTAAGGCGATCTGCCAGTACCCAGACGTTAGATCAAACGTGCTAAGGTACCGTGCAGCCCACAACCGATCTATGAGCTCATCAGCTCTGGGGATGGGGTGCGCGTCAGTCTTGGTGATTGAATTGAGTCCTCGGTAATCCACACAGAACCGAAGTTCTGGTGAAGCACCAGGCGCTGCAGCCTTCGGGACCAAGACCACTGGGCTGGCCCAAGGACTGCTAGAGGACTCAACCACCCCTAAGGCAAACATTTTGGAGACCTCCTCCTTAATGTATGCTCTGACCTTGTCAGTAACCCTGTAAGCCTTGTGCTTGACAGGAGTGCTGTCTCCGGTGTCCACATCATGGACACACCAATGAGTGACACCAGGAACCAAGGAAAACAGATCAGGAAATTGCCCCAACAGGTGGCGACAATCTTGCTGCTGCTCAAGGGTCAGTGTGTCAGAGAGGACCACACCATCCACTGACCCATCTTGCTCTTTTGCAGACAGGAGGTCAGGAAGAGGCTCACTCTCCTCCTCCATTCCAGCATCTGTAGCTAGGAGCATGCCCACTTCTGACCTTTCTAAGTGGGGCTTCAAACGGTTGACATGCAGGACCCTCAAGGGGTTCCTGGGAGATTTCAAGTCCACCAAGTAGGTGACATCGCTCTTCTTCTCCACAACCTTAAACGGTCCAGTCCACCTGTCCTTGAGCGCACAAAGTTCCACAGGGGACATGACCCAAACTTCCTGACCAGGTTGAAGCTCGACCAGAGTGGCATTCCGGTCGTACCACTGCTTCATCACTTCCTGGCTGGCCTCCAGATTTGCCTGAGCAAGATCTCTGAAGCGCCAAGTCTGGTTCCTAAAGGCCAGCATGTAACTGTATACATCCTGGGGAGGTTTCCTGGGAGATTGCTCCCAGCCTTCTTTGACCAGACTCAAAGGTCCTCTTACCGGGTGACCATACAAAAGCTCAAAGGGGCTGAACAGTAGAGACTTATGTGGCACCTCACAGTAAGCAAACAGCAGGCATGGCAAGAGGACGTCCCATTTCCGCCTCATTGGTTCTTCAAGACCCATGATCATGCCTTTAAGGGTACGGTTGAATCTCTCAACCAACCCATTACCTTGAGGGTGGTAAGGAGTGGTGAACTTGTAGGTTACCCCACACTCCTTCCACAGAGACTTCATATAGTTGGAAATGAAGTTGGTTCCCCGGTCTGACACCACCTCTCTGGGGAACCTCATTCGGGAGAAAACACCCATCAGTGCCCGTCCCACCACGGGGGCCGTCACTGTTCGGAGAGGGATGGCTTCCGGGTACCGTGTGGCATGGTCCACCAAGACCAGGATAAACCTGTTGCCCAGGGCTGTCTTGGGGTCCAGGGGCCCAACAATGTCAATCCCCACCCGGTCAAAGGGGGTACTGACCACTGGAAAAGGTTGGAGGGGAGCCTTCTGCTTCCTTCCGCTTTTCCCACTTGCCTGGCAAGTGTGACAAGTCTTACAATGGATGTCTACATCCCTTCGCATCTGAGACCAATAAAAATGGGTGACAAGCCTGTCAAAGGTCTTGTCCTGCCCCAGATGCCCAGCTAACGGAACGTCATGAGCCAAACCCAGTAGGAAGGCTCTGAAGCGCTGGGGTACCACCAGCACACGGGCTGACCCAGGCTCAGCAGCCTTAGGCTCGCTATACAGGAGGCCGTTCTCCCAGTAAACAAAATGCGACCCTGACTGATCACCTGAGGTTTGGGCTGAGGCCTGCTGCCTCATACCCACAAGAGAAGGGCACACTCTCTGTTCTGCACAGAATTCCTCCCTGGAGGGACCACCATCCTGCTGCCAGTGGGTCAGCTCGGGCAGGTCTCCCAGTTCGGCCACTTGTTCCCCTGTGGGCTCCAGGGCATCCCCCTCAGGGTCTACCTCCTCCTGGACCACAGGAACTATGGAGGCCTGTTTCCCACGCCTCCTGCCTCTTCTCTTCACAGCTGGGTCCTGGGCCATACTTTCAGGCTCCGGGACCCCATCAAAACCCTTACTTGCTGTCATGCATCGAGTGGTTGCACACGCCCACTCTGGCACACCCAACATTTTCAAATGTGTCTCCCTCTCCACCTTAGCCCTAGGGGAGTCTTCTAAATCATTGCCTAAGAGACAATCAACAGGCATGGCGGGCCTCACAGCAACCTGAAGAGTACCTGAAACTCCCCCCCATTCAAAGGAAACCTGAGCTACCTCACACTCTTTCTGGGAGTTGTCAGCAGCTATCACAGGGTACAATGCGTGGGGAACCACCTGCTCTCTGGACACCAAGTGACACTTGACAGCTGTCACACTCGCTCCGGTGTCTCTGAGAGCTTCCACTCTATGGCCATTAATGGTCACCCACTGCCTATATTTATTAGTGTTACTAGGCAGAGGGGGTGGAGGGACCATTTGCATGTCTCCTAGAGAGACCAGGGACATCTCTGCGGGACCCCTCCCACCAGGGACAACCACCTCCTCCCCTCCCAGGGCTACACTCGCCAACTGACGGGGGGTGCACGCGGCGGTGCATTCGAATTCTTCATGGGACACTGGGGATCATAATACCGGTGTCCCACCTGCCCACAAACGTAGCAGGTCAGTGGGTCCCTATGAACAGGTTTACCTGTCGGGGCCCCTGGCTTCTTCTCAGGGGGAGGCTGGGAACCTTTCCCTTGGTTCCCTTGGGGATTACTTTGGGGCCCTTTCTGGAACTCCTTCTGTTTTCCCTTGCCCCCCCCACTCTTCTGCTGGGGACTCTGCCCACCTTTGGCTGAGTCTCCCACTGGACCCTTGTGGACCCTAGTACTGACCCAGCGGTCCGCCTCCTCAGCAAGTTTTCTAGGGTTAGATATCTTGCTATCAATAAGGTGCTGGCGCAGCTCTGGAAAACAGTTATTAGACAAATGCTCCAAAGCAAACAAATCATAAAGAGCTTCATAACTTTCCACTTTGCTGCCCTTTACCCAACCATCCATGGCTCTGCAAAAAAAAGACACATATTCAACCCACGTTGTACCAGGCAATTTCTTACATTCTCTAAAAGCTTGTCTGTACTTTTCTGTGGTTAGGCCATACCTTAACATTAAAGCGTCTTTCATATGAGCATACGACATCCTATCCTGAACAGGCATGTCTAACAGGGTATCTCTCCCCTCATTCACAAAGCGACCCCACAACCCCGCTCCCCAATCCTTCTCAGGGACCCGGTGGGCCAACAATGCTAACTCATATGCTTTAAACCATTGACCAATATCTTCATTCTTATGATAATCTTTTATCACATCTTTGGGAAAATAAAACCTACTTTCTGCAGGCACAGATGGGATGCTGCCACCAGAGGGATTCAATTCTAACTTCTTTGCTTGGATCTCCAGCTCCCTCAACCTGGTATCACGCTCCAAAGCTAACTTTTCTCTCTCAAACTCCAACCTTTTGGTCTCCAGATCAGCTTCTCTTCTGCCTTTTGCATTTTCCAACTCCAACTGCCCATTTATCTTAAGCCTTGCCATTTCCATGTTGTACTCTCGCTCTTTCGCACTTTCTTCTCTTTCTTCAGGGGAAAGACCTTTGGAGGAAACACTGCTCCCGGGAGAGGACACAGGCCCATTCACTGGCGCCTCCTCATCCCCTTCCCCTGGCGGTACCACCACCACATCAGAGGGATCTCTGGACTATAACCAGGCCTCCAATGCTTTGAGATAGTTTTCCTTAATCTTGAGGCCTTTGGTAGGAACTTTAAACTGCTTGCAAAAGGATTTCAGCTCCTCCAATTTGTAGACGTTTATCTTTGCTCTATAAAATTCCTCCACAACATCAACAGGGGCAGCGACTCCGGTGTCGCTCATGGTCAAAACTGGCAGTGTTCAAAAAATCAAGCTTCAGAAAAGCGGAGAACAAAAATAGAATCCTTCCAAATTTGATTGTGGCTGCGCTATGGTCTGCTTTCACTATGTAGCGCACACTAATCACTGCACATGGGTCATAAATGCAAGGTTCAAATCCTCACCGCTGCGTCCAATGTTAGAACCGGCTGTCTCTAGTTGGCAGAGGTATACACTTCTGACAAATAGGGACACACCTTTTCTAGTCAGGGCAAGGGGATCACACCCTTTGATAACCCCTGCTCACCCCCTTGGTAGCTTGGCAGAGCAGACAGGCTTATCTCAGAGGCTGTGTGTTAAGCATTTATGACCACATACAGTAATAAAGTGAATACACTACAAATGGACACGACACAGTAGTATTATAAAAATAAGGATTTTTATATAAGGCTTAGCACAAGACCAAATAACGACAAAAATATACCACAATCTTAATAAATACACTCGGAAGGAAAAATAATAGTTTAAGTGTAGTTTCTTCTTAGCACAAAGACTTTCGTATCAAAAGCAACTCTTCTTCCTGGAAACACAGTTCTTGGCAACAATGTAACCCACACGGGAGTCACACGACATCGAGGCAAAATTAATCCAAGGAGCGCTACGTCGAGCCAGTAGTCACACGGACCCCCACAACACAGTACCTTGGAAAAGCGAAGCACACGATGATCAGCGGCGTCGAGCAATCCGGCGTCGCGTAGTCGGTGTCGATCAGGCCTCAGTAGTCGTCGATGTCGATGATGCTGTTGCAAGAGTGAGCAGCGCTCACGGCGTCGAGAGGGCTTCGAAGTCGATGCGATCAGCAGCAGTGCAGACACGAGGTCCCTTGGAGCTGGAGCCAAACTCACTACTCACTGGCGTTGCTGCTGGCGTCGATCGGGCCCGGCGGCCGGCGTCGAGGAAGCGGGACACTGGAGCCGTTACTCACGATGTCGAGCTGGATTCGGCGACGTCCGTCGGCGTCGAGATTGCTGGATTCTTTCATAGGTGCTGGATTCACAAGTTCCAGCAAATAGCACTTTAAGCAGATGAAGTCCTTTAGCCCTGTGACTTCAACAGGAGACTGGCACTCTTCCAGTCCTTGGAGATTTTCTTAGCAAAGCGCGAGAGTACACACACAGTTCCTCTCTCCTGGTTCCTTGGCAAAAATAAAGAAGCAATGCAGGATTCCCCCCAGCAAACAGCACACTGGCAGAAGGGGTAGGCAAGTCCTTGGATCAGCAGGCTTCTTGTTCTTGGTTTCAGGGTTCCTTGTCACAAGTGATTTAAATTCTTGGTTCAGGGGTCCTTCTCTTATACCCCCTTTTGGCTTTGATCCCTTTGTCCATGCAGGGGAATTTCCCAACATCCTGGGTCTGTTGTGGGTGGAGCCAGGCAGAGGCACCTGGCCTATTCACTGAGCAGGGCTGGGTCCTCAGACGCCCAGCAGGAAGTAGAGACAGCATTGTCACTGGCAGGAGCATAGCTATCTGCCTCCTGATAGGAGGTGGGGCCAGGATCGTCCATGGCAGGCACAGAGCCATCAGTCCCCTGGCAGGAGGTGGAGCCAGCATTGAATCAGGCAGGGCAGGCTATCAGCAACTACTCTCCCCCTACTCTCAACGCAAATGTCCCACTCATCCCACACTGACTCATGCAGACCTCTGGAGCCACCCAGCTCCTGTCACACACACACCAAACCAGCAGAAACCAGAAATGGTTAGACAAGAAAATAGCCACTTTCTAAAAGTGCTATTTTCAAACCCAGAGTCCAAAAACCATCCACACCAATGGGTGGGTAATTAAACCCCGAGTTCAGGGATACCAAACTCGACATTGCACCATGCTCCCCCGAGCCAGCTAGGATTATAGCATTAATAATCCTGGCAGCCCATTCTAACTAATGGAGAGCAGGTTACCTCGCAATAGTGAAAAACAAATATGGCTGTAATTCACTATTAGGACATGCCAACTTGGTCAGGCCTGTCCTACCTTATACTTACAACGCACCCTGCCCGTGGGCCTACCATAGGGGTGACTAACATGAAGTTAAGGGAAGGTTTTGGGACTGGCAAGTAGGTGTACTTGCGCAGTCAGCGTGACAGTACTAGACCGCACGTGGGACTGGCAATGGCAGACCCTCAGACATACTTTTACTTGGCCGCTCTTGTGGGTGGCACAACATGTGCTGCAAGCCCACGAGCGGCATTTGTATTTACAAGCCCCGGCACTCCTGGTGTACTAGACTAGGGACTGACAGTAAACCAAATAAGCCAAACATGGAATTCAATCGATACAGTAATTTAACATAGGGAGCACTTGCACTGTGGCACTGATCAGCAGTGGCACAGTGCCCAAAGCATATACCAGCAAAAACATCGGAAACAGTGGAGGCAAACAGAAAAAATGGAGGAGAGACTCAAGCCAATGATGTCAGGTCTAACAGGGAGTAAATATAGAATCGGCGTTCTAGGATGTGCACAATATAAATATTGGAATTCTTCACTCTCCAATAATCCCTTATCACTCCACTCCAATAATATATCTCTGAAAGCTATATTAATGAAATGAAATGAAATGAAGGAAAATTTATATCGCGCAGACTAAGCCCCAAAGGGCATCAAGGCGCCTAGCTCAATATTGATAGATTATCTGTCCCAGGAGCTGATTACTGGTAGGCTTTCTTAAAATACCATGTTTTCAGGGCCTTTTTGAAGAGGGAAAGTGAAGATAGAGACTTAAGTTCCAGAGGGAGTGCATTCCAGAGACGGGGGGCGACTGTAGAAAAAGCTCTACCTCCCCATCTGGTCTTCTTGGTCCTAGGGATAGCCAGAAGATTTTGTTGCCGTGAGCGTAGACATCTGCTGGGGACATAGCTGGATAGAAGTGCACCCAGCCCAACTGATGTTTCAGTTTTAAGAGCGCTGTGTACCAGACAAATAATTTTGAAAGAAATACGATGCTCTACAGGAAGCCAGTGTAGATTCTTTCTGGCTAGTGTTGCCGAGGAGGATCGGGGAGTGTCCAGGACGAATCTTGCAGCCGCATTTTGAACAGTTTGCAGTCGTTGTATTAGTCCTTTGTTAATCCCTGCATACAGTGAGTTGCAGTAGTCCAATCTTGAACCAACAAGAGCAACCACTGTCTGTTTCCTAGCTTGCGGGGAGAGATAATGTACTATTCGACGGAGAATTTTAAGAATTCCCCAGCAAGTAGCCACTGTCCTATTAACCTGAAGGGTCATTGCCAGCGAGGTGTCGAACATAACCCCAAGGTTCCTAGCTGAATGGGAGGGGACCGGGCAGGTTCCCAAGGATCGTGATAGCTCGTCACAGTCGGTTTTACAATAGCAATTAACATCATTCAATTGACGTTGACCTTTATTTAAATACTTGATCTTATCAAGTACCACAACATTCCAGCATTATATGTCCATTACAATATGTCCGCCGCTTTTCGTATTACTATCTGTGCACGAGGGTGTAGTGTGGTTTTAAAAATGGCTGTCGACACAAATTTGACGAGCGTGACCAAGCCTTATTGGCGAAACGCGTCGTGGAGACTTTTTCATCTGCCAGAATAAATTCCTGAACAGAAGCTCTGGGTGTCCTGTGTTCTTCTTTATTGAGGAGATTGTTGGAGTGAATATATTAGCCGGCTGGTGGTAACGCAGGACCGCCTGTTGACAGCACAGCTCCCGTACCAGCACTAGTGGAGTGATCATTTACAAAAGGAGTTGGCTGACCCCCTCGATTACGTGAACGCCCGTTAAGGAACATCAGTGATACGTGTTCCAGTAAACTTCACCATATATTGCAGCTCTATAGCGAGCAAGAAAATAGACGGGCGTATCACGAACATTTGCTGTGCTGTACGATAGAAGTTCGGAGCGACGGGAAAAGGAGTCTACGAGCGCTGCACCAGTTCTGGGTGCCGCTTACGATTCTGGAATACCGGAGTGCTCTGAACGCAATTCCGTTGGCACAAAACGTAATGCAGGGGCTGGGAGCAACTTTACCGATTTCAACTGCTATCTAAAAATTGGAGAAGTGCACAGAGCTTTAAGAGGATATTTATAATATCTAAGATGGCAGGTGAACTAGATGCTCACCGGAAGAAGACTGCAGACAAATTATTTTTCACAAATTCAAGTACTAACATTGATGAAAGACCCACCACTTCAAGTATTGGGATCGAGCTAAATTTGCAAACGAAACTGAATGCACTTGAAAGATTGTACAAAGATATTTTGAAGTGAAAAGAGTCCCGAGGGGACTTCGTATTTTTACCATCCCCACCTATGAAGACCCAGATGCTGATATGCTCCAGGAATGGACCGATAATTCTGCATCATGTTCAATTACCATGATGCGCATACTGGTTAAGTATGCCCTTAAAGATAGGGCGAAACTCCTGGTGGAAATAGAACAATTGACTACGGAATTAAATTCCCTGATGTCTAAAGAGGCTCTGGATGAATTTCTTAAAAAACTAACTACCAAAATGGAGAAACTTGAGGAAGGAATAACTGCGAAAAAACAACGCAAGTTTATACGAGACTATAAGGACTATCAATCTGGGCGTACGCTCACCTTCCAAAAAAAGTATGATCATCTATTTGATAAAAAGACTGGATTAGCTGTAATAAAACCGACAACATCCAGCCCTGGACAAGAAGTTACAGAAAGTGATATATCTGATGGGAACGCCTCAGATGCTTTCAATCCAGAAGGCAATCAAGATGTGGTAACAGATCCAACAAAAAACCCGAATTTTTTATTAGAATTTCAGATGATCAGCAAGAATCGGACAGAAATGTACCAGGATGCGAATTCACAAAGAGGACGAGGACGAGGCAACAGAGGCGGAATCGCCGCAACAAACAAGCCAAAAAGAGGAGGTGCCGGCGCAAACAAAGCTCCAATGGGAATGGCAACACGGAGCAAGATCCAAAAATGAATATGACTGTTGTCAATTTATCACAAAGGATCCTTACCCAGGAAGAGGAAGAAACCTTGGGTTTAGGACTCTCATTCTGTCCATCTATGAACATGAATTTTGCATATACACGGATAGATCTATTTTTGTTCTCAAGAAAATTAAAACTGAAAAAATGGTTCGAAACAAAGCCAAAGCCTGGGGAAACTGTGAGTATTTTTACAACTATCTAATCTTGACATGAATGATATGGAACTATTACATGTTATTGACTCAGACTCTGGGGATTTCAATAATACTCCGGAATGTAACATTTGGGGAACTGAAGTGGGGATCATTCCAGGCTCCAATTTCAAACCCAAATCAGTTTTTCTTCCAATGATTCAATGTGATGCGATTGAGGTTTTTTGAAAGAGGGGTTTTAAAAGACCTAACCAGAATACACAATCACAAACTTTCTTGGACTAAGAAAAACTTAACTGCTGAACAAATCACAGCCTTGGACAATATTAAAAGTGATACTAGCATTGTTATCAGACAAAGTGATAAGGGGGGGAATGTTGTGGTACTTGATAAGATCAAGTATTTAAATGAAGGTCAACGTCAATTGAATGATGTTAATTGCTTTTGTAAAACCGACTATTATTGGAGTGGAGTGATAAGGGATTATTGGAGAGTGAAGAATTCCAATATTTATATTGTGCACATCCTAGAACACCGATTCTATATTTACTCCCCAAACTCCATAAGAATCCCAGTGAACCCCCTGGACGTCCCATCGCATCCTCCATTGGATCTCTTTTAGAACACACCTCAAAGTATATAGATCATTATCTTAGACCCTATGTGATGACTCTTCCATCATATATTAAAGATACCACACATTTCCTAACCATTCTAAATGGACTGCACTGGGAGATGAGCTACATCTTGGCCACGTTAGACGTGAGCACTTTGTACACTAGCATCCAACACAATCATGGCCTAGAGGCAGTAAAACACTTTCTCAAAATACGCTCTGTGTCTTACCTCAGACATTCTGAAATGATCATATCCATGATCGATTTCTGTCTTAACAACAACTTTTTTTTCTTTAATGACATCTTGTATCGACAGTTACAGGGCACAGCCATGGGGACCTGCTTCGCCCCCAGCTATGCGAATCTTTACATGGGCTGGTGGGAGGAGCAGGTCATCAGGGAAATGGCAGAATTTGACAACGTTGCCCTGTGGCTTAGATACATAGATGATATTTTCTTTATTTGGTGTGGAGATGAAGTATCAGTACAATCATTCATTGACAACTGAATTCTAACAACCTGAATCTAACATTGACTGAGCATATCAGTAAAAAATCAATTGAATTCTTGGATGTGATTATGGAAGTCTCCAATGGTCAGCTGAATACTAAACTCTTTCGTAAAAAGACGGTGGGAAACAGCATTTTGAATGCCAACAGCTGTCATCCACGCAATTTAATATACAGCATCCCTTATGGGGAACTTCTCCGTGCCAAGCGTAACTGTAGCACACAGGAATCCTATATTGAAGAAGAAGAAATTATGTGTGAAAGATTTCGGAGAAGAGGATACAGTCAAGAAATGATCAACACGGCTAAAACACGTGTTGAACAAAAGAATAGAGAAGAACTACTTAACCCTAGAACAGCAAATAAGGAAGAAGAGAAAGTTAGATTTATTACCACCTTCTCTGGTCAAGCTAATGAGGTGCAAAAGATTTTTAAAAAACATTGGCATGTTTTACAAACTGATATCCATCTCAAAAAATATCTGAATGATAATCCCCAAATTACTTTCCGCAAAGGGAGGTCATTGAGAGATGAGCTTAGCCACAACTATGTTACCTCAGTTGGTACTATGAGCACCCAGGGAGTGGTAGGCTGCAGATGCAAAGCTTGCAAGCATAGCCATGAATGCAATTCACTCACTGTTCCCAACACTAAGAGAGAATTCATGATACGGAAATGTCTCACATGTAACACACCGTATAGTGTGCATATCCTGATCTGCCCGTGCAATAAATGGTACGTTGGCAGCACCAAGCATGAAGCAAAGAAAAGCGTATTGGAACATCTATGTGCTATCCACAACAATAACAAACAATATCCCATAGCAAGACATTTTTTTTCAGAACATATGCAAGATGAGAAACTTGTTCAGATGGTGGTGATTGACAATGTTGATCTCGTTGTGACAGGGGGTAATCACTAATTATCCCTCAGAAAATTGGAATCTAAATATATTGTGGATTTCGATTGTTAAACCCCCAAAGGGTTAAACAATAGCGAAGAATTATCAATACATTTATATGAATGATATTGTGTATTGCATATATTGTCTTTGGTCTTCCATTCAAGGATTTTAAAGTTATACGTTTTCCATTATTTTTAGAGTTCACATAACACGAAGTAGCTGAAGACAATTGATGATAATGCGGAATCTGTACCATCATGATAGACATTGTGATTGTTCGAATTTCCCACTGGGGCGGGACATTATCTCTACCTTCGAATTTATTGGAATGATGGGTTGTGTTTTCAGTCGAATTGCCCACTGGGGCGGGACTGCTAACTGCATACGGAGGCTTTTCTCTTAAGGTCATTAATGGACTTTATGTCTCTTCGGAGCAATATATTCGCCTACTTCGGCTAGCTCCTCGGACCTCAACGTAATACGTTGCCATTTGACTGATACGCGATAGACAATTGTTTACTGTCTCCTAGCGATTACACAACCAATCACAGGGCAGCTCTTACAATGTGGCCAATCAGAATCAAGGACATATACGCCACATGGTTCGTAATTTATCTGTGTTATGTATTGCAGGATGATATGGTTTTGCTTACAATGTGTGTTCCGATACGATATATATATCGAGATACGCTTGCGAAATTAATTTGGTAACTTTTCCTATATTTGACACGACAAGAACCTACATGTCGTAATAATGATAAATTGAATACAGTATTAGAGAACATGTTACTGAGACAGTGGCTGCACTAATATGTTGCGAGATGTTTTTTTTTAAATCATTACAATGCCAGCATTGTATGTCCATTACAATATGTCCGCCGTCGTATTACTATCTGTGCACGAGAGTGTTGTGTGGTTTTAAAAATGGCTGTCAACACAAATTTGACGAGCGTGACCAAGCCTTATTGGCGAAACGCGTCGTGG
The DNA here is from genome assembly GCF_964263255.1 of Lissotriton vulgaris. NCBI lineage: Eukaryota > Metazoa > Chordata > Amphibia > Caudata > Salamandridae > Lissotriton > Lissotriton vulgaris. The sequence continues at coordinate 13,063 of NW_028254224.1, read as the reverse complement.
AGACTTTTTCATCTGCCAGAATAAATTCCTGAACAGAAGCTCTGGGTGTCCTGTGTTCTTCTTTATTGAATAGATTGTTGGAGTGAATATATACAGAGGCTTACAGACAAGTTGCATTAAACTACATGTTCCAGTGTGCATTGCGCAAGGGAAATAACTGAACGGCACACCTAAAGCTGTTTAAAAGGGTTTAAAAACGAAAGGAACTGTGGTTGCAGAGTAATGGTGGTGCAGGCAAACATGCCTCCGAAGAAAGAGCTTGTTAGCTCTGAAATGCTTTAGGCAGCAGGACAGGAGAGATCGGTAAAATAATGCCTTTTCTCTTGAATTAAAGGATTCTGTGAATCACCAGCGGGAGGAGTGTATGTCCATTTGCCGGAGCAATTTTTGGTGATGAGTATATATAAATATATATAAATATATATATATATATATATATATATATATATATATATATATATATATATATATATATATATATATATATATATATGTCCGTTTAACCTCATAGATGCTATTAAACATTCCTCCCCAGTGCTGCGCTGTCCATTGGAACTAGTGCTGAATGGACGTCCAATGGTCGTGCGCAGCACTGTGGAGGTAGTGCTGCCGTCGGCCAATGCACCGAGGCAGCACTTAAGGGGTTAAAGCACCTTCTTCAATTGTCCCCATTATGCCGCGTGACGCCCTAGACATTTTTCATGACGGTGTCACGGAGGAGCTTAAGAAACTACATAAGAGGACATTAAAAGGGGAAAAGGGATGCAAAAATCCAGACACCAAACAATATTTTCAATTGATGGAGAAACTAAAAACTAACAACTCAGTGATAGTAAAAAAGTCGGATAAGGGAGGGAACTTAGTAGTCTGGGACAAAGCTGAATACAAAGCAGAGGCTTATCGACATCTGGATAATGCAGAATGCTATGAGCAATCAAATGGGGTGACAGTCAATAGGGTTAACAAGGATTACAAAACACAACTGTTGGGAAGGTTTGATAACTAAGGATGAATTGTGTTTCCTGAGTAGAGATTTTCCTGCCCTACCAACCTTCTACCTTATACCGAAAGTGCACAAGCTAACCACACCAGTTCCCGAACGTCCCATCATTTCTGCTAAAGACAGTGTTTTTGAAAACACATCTAAGTATGTGGATTATTATCTTCAGGAACACGTTGTCTCCTTACCAACATATCTCAGAGACTCTAAGGATTTCCTATGTAAATTGGGTACTATCACTTGGGCAGAAGACTATCTCCTCATGACTCTTGATGTGTGTTCTTTATACACAAGTATTAGACATTCTGATGGCCTGAATGCAGTCGAACACTTTCTACAGAATAGAAACATAGCTTTTCATAATCATAACAAAATGTTGCTCAGTATGATTAACCTATGTTTAAATAACAACCTATTCTTATTTGATGGTAAAGTGTTCAAGCAATTACAAGGTGTGGCCAAGGGTGCATGCTTCTCCCCCAGCTACGCGTGTTTACACGTGGGCTGGTGGGAGGAGCATGTACTTACGGGACAACACAGGCTACTGTCGGATAAACATCTTATACACATCTGGAGATATATCGATGATATATTTATTGTTTGGAGGGGGAGTGTATCTGAAGCAGAAAGTTTTGTTAACACGATCAACGAAAATAATCTAAATTTGCAATTCACCGCCCACATCGATCAACATCAAGTGAATTTTCTTGATATTGCAGTAATTATTGAGAATAACCATATCAATACGCAACTGTATCGCAAACCAAAAGCAGGGAATTCCCTGCTGCATGCATCCAGCTTTCACCCCCAACATACCATCACAGGGTTGCCATATGGCGGATTTTTAAGAATTCGCAGGGCATGCAGTACCAATGCAGCAATGAAGATAGCACAACTAGCAGCCAGAAGCAGAATGTTGCAACGTGGCTATTCAGCTAAATTGTTGGGCTCTGCTTTAGCAAAAGCGAATGCAAAAGAGAGAAATGACCTGCTATATGCAGAAATGGAGAAAAGTCCCCCACCAACATCAGTATCGGTGGGTAATACCCATGATATTGAGAGTGCAACCAATAAGACACCATCATGTAGATTCATTTCTACCTTTAGCAGACAGGCAAAAGCTATAAAAGGCATTATCAACGCGCAATGGCCTATTGTTCTAACTGATACTGTCCTGGCTCAAACTCTACCAACAAGGCCAAACTTTACATATCGCAAAGCTAGATCTATGCGTAGTGACCTGGTCAGAACTAGCCCAGAACAAGACATCAATAAGAGCTGGCTCACTGCTAGTATTGGCTTTTTCAAATGTAATACATGCCGGGCATGTAAGTTTGGTTTCAACACCAAAACATACCTTGATGGTTTCTCCAATATACCATCCAAATTAAAGGGACACTATACATGCCGCACAGATCATGTGCTACAATGTGGTTGTGGTCTCCGCTATGTAGGGAGCACGAAGCTCCCAGTTTACCTACGAATATTGCAGGATCTGCAGGCCACTGTTAATTCGGATGTCACATATCCTGTGGCACGCCACATTAATGATGAGCACAGTGGTAATCTAAATATGTTACAATATTTTATAATCGACAATGTGCCCCAGAACAAACGAGGTGGTGATCGCGAGAAAAGGTTGCGACAACTAGAGACCAAATATATTCTAAAGCTTAACTGTAAGACCGCTAACGAGTCAAACATCTGTGAGGATATTCATCATTTTCTGTAAAATTATTTGGTTCTAATCACACAACTTAGCAGTTTCTGTAAATTATATCTGATAACAAAGTACTAATAAGTTTGTACTATTGGTATTTCTCTGTACTCGCAAATATGTTCTCTATATGGTTTGATTGATCAATGTGTTTCTGATGCCAGGTCTAGCTTTAAAAGCCTGAATTTTTTGAATTTCTTAAAGCGCTAGATTTCTTAAACAACAGTCTGTATTCTTATTCAGCCTGCTTACCTTGTAGGTTTTGTTGAGATTTGAATATCTTTTTGCTCCCAACTGACACATGAGTGTCGCATTTGATTGATGGATATGGCCACAGTAACAATAACCTTTTTCTGTATACTGGCACTATCTGTCCCCTTTCTAATAGTTCTAATTTGGACTGATCTTTTTTAACCAGTTTTTACAGTGTTTGTTAAACCCCTACTGGTTTAGTATAACCTTTCTTGTAACAAGTTTCACTACACTTGCACTTTAGTATCACTGCAATTCACTAATTTATTCCCTTTCTGCGAATTTCGATTTGGGATTATATAGCGTTTTGTTCTTTTTTCACTTTTTTTATAACCTTTTGAGACAATGTATGCAGATAATTTCTGTTCTAGCCGTGCCTGTTTTGGTTATTACATGTCAATCACATTTTTGTATTTGGACTTTGGATTTGTGATTATTTTCATGAAATGAGTATTTTTCTTAAATGTGTCAATGACAGATCTTTGGATTAATGCAAGCACATAATGTTTAATATTCTGAAATGTTATCCTGTATAATCATTTATCATAACATCGGTATATGCAAATTTATGCTCTTTAAATGTACAAAATGACTTATTTCTCACAGTGAGATTTCAGAACTTTGATTGTCGGCATAACACTACTTTTAGATTATCTGTATTGGGACAGTTACAAAAATCTTTTTTGACGCCACCCACTAAAGAATATTCTCTGTCGCTTTCCAAACTATCATTACTGTATTAGGACTGTTATTATTTGCTAATCAATTGCTATAATATAATCATCTCACATGTAAACGTGTGATATATCTAAATGCATTAGTGCAGACAATACGTGTCCGGAAGACTGACTTGTAGTTTGTACTCGCAGTATGTTTTCACTTGTTTTCATTTGTGTAGTTCAACTTATCACCTGAGCACAATCAATGAATGTATTTAAACACAATTGTTTGCGCAACGAGATTATGTGAGCAAGGCTACACGTTAGCTGAAACGCGTCATCCTGCCCGACATTTCACACCAGTTGTAATTTAATAAAGTCACTGCAACCAGCAGTGTATGCTAATTTGGAGTTCGTGTTTTTCTCCGTTGGTGGTCACAAGCACCGGAGCGGTAATTGGATATATATATATATATATATATATATATATATATATATATATATATATATATATATATATATATATATATATATATATATATATATATATATATATATATATATATATATATATATATATATATATACTTATTTAAATATTTACTGAAAAACTAATCATATATATATATATTTAATATAACACTGTTATGGTTTAAGAATATTTAGAAGGGTGATAGAACTGTGTTTTGTTTATTTATAATGTTGGTCAGTTGACAATTTTAAATGGTTTATTTATTTATTTATTTATTATATTAAAATTGAATAATTAACCTGAATTTTTGTTTTGCATTTTCTAATTTAGATTAATATTTTACATTTGCTATTATTAATATCTCAAGATAAATATTTATGAAGTAGAGTATGTGTGTTTTATGGAAGGTACATGGTTTTATTTACTGTGTTTTGATTGCTGTCTTTGAGTCTAGACATGACATGAGTGGGTTGTGTTAGTGAAGAGTCTTTATTTGAATGCTAGGAATTCATGAATTTGTTTAGTGCATTTGAAGAACTTAAGAACTTAGGTTTGAGTTTGGTAAGGTATAGTTCCCGTCTTGGCACCTGCAAGCGTTGTTCTTTTTATAATATTTCTAAGGATAGTAGGGTGGCTTCTTACAAGTGTTCTTTGGAAGGAATTGTGCCACCATTCCAATGCATTCATTCTCCTATATCCTTAGGTGAATGTGCAGTTATAGACGTTCCACCATAGAATATGATACTTGGGTTGCGGTCTGTGGCCTCATCAGTGCAGTCATAGTAGTAATCTGGCTCATTTTGTTTTTGGTAACAGGGCAATACAGTTAGCATGTTATAATGTCTAGTTACTTTTGTTAAAGTGATATATGCTAAAGCTATTCGCTTTTTTCTTTTTTATGTGCAAAGTCTACGTTATTTCCATATCTTATACTAGTCGATAGATTTTTCTAGGGGCCTTCATATGTTCTGGTCAATGTGATAAGGCACTGCTGCATTGCAGTTTGTGTGTAAATTTCAAAGTATAGTAGAAATCATTGCTAGTTCAAAATCAATATATTTTTTGTTTTGGTGGGTTATAGTTGTTAGTTTTTTTGCTTAAATGTGTTAGCAATTCATTGTAAGTTGCACTTTGCTTGATAGCAAAAACTGTTTGCAATAATAGTTCTGACTTCTAACTCTGCAAAATGAAGAGGATAGGTATGTTCCCTAACACATTCAACTATTTCATTGTCAGTCATAGCCCTGCAATAGAATGAGTTTGAATAATATTTTGGGAATGTTCAAGGTGTTTTCTTAATGGTGGTGCTCCCTTTGCTGTAAGTATACTCTATATCATTTAAATGTGGCTTCCCTTTTTAAGATTTGATGTATTCTGCTGTTTAAGACATTTATTCTGTGAGTTTTCGAGTACAGAAATGAATTTGTTTTTTTTAATAAAAACCCGTGTGATTCTACATTTTTTTTTACTTTTTTTGCACTGCTGGTGTACATTTTCACTTACATTTTGGATAATGTTTTTACTTACTTTTAATCATTAGATTTTTTGCTTTGAGTGTCTGTTTTGTATTTCTTTTGGCACAATTTTCTTTTGTTGCAGTATCCTGAGAAGAACACATTTGTTAGTTGTATTCTTTTTTTCAAATAAAACCTAGTTACAAGTTTGTTAGTTTTAACCTTTTTTCAATCTGTTAAGGCATTACCTTTACTTTTATTCTAGATAGGTGCTTTGGAAACATTACTTACTTTCAAGGTGGTCTTTTTTGTATCTCAAGTAATTTGGTGTCTGTTATGTTTGTTTACTTTCCTTTTGGCATTTTTTGCTTCATGCAGAGGCTTTACATGCAATTTGGAGAAATAAACATGTATCATAGGTTTAGTTATTTGTTACTATAAAATAGCTTTAGTTATTTATTACTTCTGTTTGCTTTCATTTAATGGCAAACTTACTTTATTTGTAGTATTCTTTGTTTTGTTGAGGTGTTGAAGTTTTCAATCGAGCAGATAAACACTGTCCTGCTGTTCTTGTCACTGAAAGATTTTGGTGTGCATTTATCTGGCCCTTGCATATTATTTTTTTTAAATTAGAAAAGCAATTCTTATTGTTAACTCTTTTTACGTTTTAATTGAGAGGCTAGTTGAGGAATAGTTTCAAATTCACTTTTTGACCATTTGTGGTGAATGCTAATTAGTGGTTTTGGTACATGTTTAATGTATATTAATATATTTTGGATTATATATACATTAATTTACATATAAAATCAGCCAGAGAAAGGAAAATTAGAACAAACATCATTAAAGAAAAAAGAACAGGCTATGAGGAAAGATGAGTAATGGTACAATTTGTTACGGAATTATAATATTTGAATTCTACTGGCAAATTTTTGATGAAGTCGCAACCTTTGGAATGTCACTAAATTGCGAAGTAAATCACTATTGCAAAATAGTTCCAGTGCATAAAGTAATGCATTAAAAATATATTTTTCCAAAAGCAACTTTTTGGCGCCATTACTTTCCCACAAAAAAGTAGATTTAAAATTTGTGTTATATTTCACCCGCCATGTTTTTTAACACTTTGACAACTTTGTGAAGTTTTCAAATGAACTGTAAAGCTTGACTGCCCTAGTTTGTCACACCCATATAATAGTTTCTGGCTGAGGGCGTTTGCTCGTTTTATATGATATAGTTTTATACTTATATTTAGCAACTTGCTTGTTGGCATAGGAGAAACCATTATTTTTGCACAATAAATCTGTGGCCGAAAGGAAGCTGAGCATGTCAACTTTTACATTTTCTTGAAATGACAGCATCATTTTGCTTGAGAATGAAGCGCATTAAGTCAAGTTTGAAAGTGGGGTCATATTTACACCTTCCCCAAAGTCCCCAATATAGGTTCAAAAGTGCTTGCAGAAGAATAAGCCAATCTGTTTGCACAATGCAATTCTTAAGACATCTGAGGCCAGTGAAACAAGATAACATATGCGCTAAAGCTTACACAGTTCAAGTTTATTGAAACCAAAAACATAGCATAAATACAAAATGTAATACAGTCAATCAACGAGAGGCGTAAGAGGTATACAAATGAAATTTAAGGAGGTATAATGAAACAGAATCAATAAACACCTATAGCTAAATCATGAAAAAGAAATAGCAAGGAGGGGAAAAAGAAAACAAAATAAAAGGGGGAATGGAGCATGAACAATTCATAAAACGTAACATTGTATGCATATAATGAATGTAAATAAAACAAAGTGTGATAGACAGCAAGCAATAAATAACCACAGAACTTGTAAATCGAAATAAAAAGAGAAATAAGCAAAATCACGGTGGTTTGTGAACATCATCAGATGGATTTTGGTAATTAACAATAACAGTTTGTGGAGAGGGAGAGGTTTTGGAAAGGTAGGTAGTAAGAGGGATCCATAACATATCTCGTTTAACAGCCAATGAAACAGGGGTAACATAGTTGGTATCAAGTCTATGATGGAAGCAAATAGCATTCCACCAAGCAGAATAACTAACTTTAGTGGAATCTTTCCAATTGGAGGTAATGAGGTGAAATGCAACGGCTAAAAACAGGTCAAGCAACTTAAAGTGAGAAGGAGAAAGTGGTGAATCAGGGGATAGGGAACATAAAAGGACATTGGGAAGGGAGAAAGGAATTGTAAAATCAAAAATCTTATGTAAACGAGACCAGACCAGTTTCCAAAATGAAGCAATGTTGGGGCAATGAAACAGCATGTGAAGTAAATCTGCATGTGGACAGGAGCAGGACCAACATTTAGGTGAAAGGTCTTGGGAAAAGGTGGCCAATTTTTGTGGAGTGAAAAGTAAACGATTATATAAAAAGTAAAGAGTCTGAGTGGTATTAGCAGCTCTGGTCGTTTTGTGTATTTTTAACCACAGCTTATCCCATAAAGAGATAGTCCAGGATATTGATAAATCCCTTTCCCAGGCCAATTCAGTCTTTGATTTGAGTCGATGAGGCGAAGTCATAAGACATTTGTATAAAAGAGAAGCGGGCGGGGAAGAATCCAAAAGTGGGCGAATAGTAGAATAAGAGGAAGGTATCTCAGAGGAAGAAGGAAGAGATTGAAGATACTGAAGAAGAGCAGGAAGTAACAGGTCGTATTGCTTCCTAAAGGAAGCGGGGAGAAGAAATTGAGTTTGAAGGTCTGTAAAAGAGAGAGGGGCGTTACTGGGTAGAAGTTGGGAGATCCAAGATAGACCTTTGGATTGCCAAGATTTCCAATAAAAGGAACGATTCTTGATGCGCAGTAATTTATTATGCCAAATGGACTGATGAGATAAAGAAGTAAGAGAGGGATACGAAGAGGGTAAAAGGGGGTTTAAGAGATTATAGGTATGAGCAATGACAGGGGATTTCAAGAGAGAAACGTTGGCAGAAAAGGCGAGAATCTCCAAAAAAGTAAACAGTAAATTGAGAGATTCTTCCAGAGTGAGCCAAACAGGAGAGTAAGTGGGAGTATCAGTGGAACGCCAGCAAGAGGCTTGTTTAAGGATGAAAGAATAATGGTATGCCTTAAAATCTGGAAATTTAAGACCTCCGGATTGTTTATCTTTTTTACGAGAGGATAAGGCAATCCGAGGGGTTTATTTTTCCAAAGAAACTTTACCAAGAGTGAGTCTAGCCGTTTAAAATAGTAAGAGCTTACACTTTCTAAAGTGTGTTCTTGGAGAATGCTTTGTAAATCTGCTCTGTGACCAACTTTGAGCTCAGAGGAACTCACTCATAGAACACTTTCTTGAGTGAGTCACAGGGCTACCTAAAACCATTTGATGTTTCAAAGAGGGACACATTGTGTATTGATTCCTGTGCTGACTCAATTAGGCCCAAACTAGGAGAAATATATTAATTCTGATTGCACCATAAGCCTTTTTTACAGGCAAATCGAGGTTCTAAGCTGTTCTGAAACCCATCGCTTTAGTACATTTCCACATGCACATATTACCAGGAAATCCCTATGACATCTACAAGGAGGAAATGTCTGCTGATGTTGGAAACAACCTTTGTTTTGTGCATGAAAGTGATTCCATGTGTGGAATTACAAATGTAGTTTCCCTGAAAAATAATAGAATTATATTCTTAGGACCCCATTAGGATTTATTTTATTTATTTAATTAAACTTACAAAGCGCGCAGCTACCCGCAGTGGGTTTCCCGCCGCTCAGGGACAGACTAAAGAAGAACTTGCATGCTAATTTTACTGATAAGAAACTTCTATTCACTTCTGAAAAAGCCAAGTTTTAAGTCCCCTGCGGAAACGAAAGAGATTGGTTTCCGTCTTCAGGGTCACAGGAAGAGCGTTCCAGAATTTAGGACCCGGATGGGCAAAAGAGCGGCCTCCCATTTTTGCTAGCCTAAATCTGGGAACGGAAAAATCACCATTCCCTGAGGATCGCAGAGTTCGGCTTGGCTTAAAAGCCTGGATGAGGCCCTGAAGGTATTTGGGGGCTGAGCCTTGTTTGATTTTGAAAAAGTGACAGAGGGCTTTGAATTTAATTCAGCTCTGGATTTTGCGCCAGTGAAGGTCACAAAGTGCAAGAGAGGCGGATGTTCTCCTGGGAACACTGCGGAGGAGCCGGGTAGCTGCATTCTGAACAACCTGGATTTTTTTTATGGTTGTCAGGTCAGCTCCAAGGTAAAGGTTGTTGCCATAATCCAAGTGTGAAACAACCAACGCCTGGACTACGGTTCTTTGTGTGGTGGGGGGCAGCATCCACAGGATTTTTTAAAGCCATTCCAAAGTGGCAAAACAAATGGAGGCCACCTTCACAGCCTGCTGTCTCATTGTGAGTTTGTCATCGATGAGGAACCCGAGGTTGCGTACTACTGTGGCAGGCTGATGGGTAGATCCCATGTCCTTGGGCCAATGGTGGGGACCCCAAATATCCTTACCCTTGCCCAATATCACAACCTCGGTCTTGTCACCATTTAATTTCAAAATAATGCTCTTCATCCAATCGGAGACTAGAGTCAGACCTTCTTTCAAAGCAGAGGTACTCTTTGTTTGAGAGAGAAAAAATAATTTATGTATCGTCGGCATAGGAGTATAAAGTGAGACCGTCTTCCTCCACAATAGTGGCCAGGGGTCTCACATAAATATTAAATAATAAAGGACTAAGTATAGACCCCTGGGGAATGCCGTACGCCAATGGACAAATTATAGAAGAGGCAGAGGCAGAGAAGACCTAAAAAGTGCGACCTCTTAAAAAAGAGGCTATCCAGGCTAGAGCAGCGCCCTCCACTCCGAGGGACCGAAGAGTCGCAAGGAGAATGGAATGAGACACAGTGTCGAACGCCGCGCTCAGATCAAGAAGAATAAGAGCGGATGTCTCGCCTCGATCGACACTGTGTCGCAGACTTTCGGTAACTCCTAGAAGTGTGGTTTCGATCGAATGATGTGCTCTAAAGCCTGACTGGGACGGATGTAAAAATCCCGAGCTCTCAACAAGATGGGTTAATTGTGCATTATTATGCCTTTCCAAGATCTTTGAAAGAACGGGAAGCAGCGAAATTGGTCTGAAGTTTGACAAGTTGGCAACATCAGCTCCATCCTGGTTCAGTAGAGGAACAATCATAGCATGCTTCCACTCCTGTGGGACATGTGACACAGATAGTGAGGAATTAAGAAGTTGCTTTAGCACGCGAAGTGGACCAAGACCAAGTTGTTTTAAAATTTTGGCCGGTACCGGATCACGTGGGGAGCCAGATTTAATGCTATTCAGGCAGGAAGAAAAGGAAGCATCTTCGAAGGGTGACCAATTTGTAAGTTTAGCCGTTGGGGAAGGCAGATAATCTGGGGTCAGTGTGTAGTGTAGTTCCTAGTTTCCCACTAGGCCCTGCGCATTGGAATAACATAAACAGTAGTATCGACGTGGAACTGCGGATATTCCAGGCCTCCACTGACTATGCTAAACTTAATTGGGTTGTGTTACCAACTAGCTCAGAGGTCACTGGAAACTTTCTTCTCTGCATAGGAAGTGATCAGCTTCCTTGGCACAGACAAGAAGGGATTCAGTTTTCCAACAACCGTGCAACATGACAACTTTGCTCCTCAGATCAAGAGTCGATCTCTAGGGTCGTGTGAAACAATAGACATAGATTTCACTCAGTCAGTCTGGTGCAGTTTACTTTCACAATATGTAGAGAATAGAGAGACGGGCGTGTATCAATAAAGGTTAACATTTATTGAACAGTCTTTCTTCTCGTACAAGAGAAATGTATTGCCACAATTGCAATAACTGTTATTATAAAAAGTACGTACAGTAAGATAAGAATTGCGAAATAGAACTGTAAAAGCATTGATATGGTTTCTTAGCCATACAATGGTTTAAAAGTAATAAAACATATATACAGTCATATATACATTAGGCTAACATACTCAACTGGTGCTTCTAACTAAGCCTACCCCGGTGTGCCTGACCTAGGCCTAACACGTGAGAAGGGGGAGTAAGTAAGTAGCTTAAGTTAAGTTGGTTTTGCCAAGGTTTGTTTCAAGAATTCTCTTCTAAGGGTTTAGTCAACACCATACCTCTGAATAGAATGATGGAGGATTGGTATCTCCTTCAGGGGTCTCTCTCGATATCCCAGTCACCCGCGAGGGTAAACCGGAAGCGCCGGGACTGGATTTCTCTGCACGAGAAAGGCAGCGGCTTCTCTCAGCGCGTCGGGAGGAAGGAGGGGTGACAGCGTCCGCGGGCAGCTGGGCTGGATGTCTTCGCAGAGGACGGCTGCACGGCTCCTCAAGCGTACTGAACCACAGTTCGCGCTGTAGCGGCGATAATGGTAATCAGTAGCTTCACCACCACAGGATAGCAGGCTGCAGCGACAGAGTGCTAGTTGTTACCTACACTGGTCATGCAGGCAGCTGGCATCAGCAACAGGCAACGCTCATTGCTTAAGGCAACGTTGGTAATATTTATACCTGACAGGTGCCGGGTTTGACGCAAGTTTGCTGGACATAAGACGTCAATTAAAGATGTCACTAGGAAGTGATAGTTATCAGTTGCTCATTAGAGTTCCATTACTAATCAAAACATAGCAAGCGGGGATTTCCAGGTTTGCTAAGTTTTTATCTTGTTGAAGAACTCGGAGTGTTATCTAGGAATATCAGATAGTGACTGCTGCTCTGTCATTGCACTAATTGGTCGCAAAGGAAGTAGCAGAGAGTCATGCTGGAATGTGGCTCTGTGGCTCTGCTCGTGTGAGGCCAGAGATGACTTTTCAGAAAATCGCACTTGAACGGTTATGCCAATATAGGGAATAAAGGGCTTTATAGCCGAATAGGGGCATAAGGTCACAGTATCGATCAGGAACCTAGATAAGCACATGACAAGTGGTAGCTCTAGCAGCAGCGCATCATCAGATGTAGTGAGTCATAGATACGTACTACTTTTGCTATAAACAATTCTGCAATTGAATTGCATTGAGTCTCGTCTAGGGCAAGGGGAGCCGGTGCCAAGTCCGCTCCTGTTAATTTTTCACAACAGAGAAAAGAGTACGAGGACAATTTTGGCAAATTGCCCCCACCGGGGAGGCGGTAGTCACCACCGGCCCGGCGGGGGCAATCCGCCCACCATCCCTTCAGAAAAGACCCCCGCCATATCACAATGGCTGGGGGGTCCATGGCTGACGGAAAGACTGTCCGCCGCTTTTCCGCCCGGTCGACATGTCGACCGGGCGGAATAGGGTTCAATATGGTGGCGGTGTCTGACAGACACCGCCAGCCATATTACAATGTGGCCTTGAACATGCCTTTCCGTGGCGGCATTGCTGCCACGGAAAGTCATGCGTCAGCCAGTGTTGCGGGTGCATGCAAATTGGTAGTGCAGGACCCCTGCACCCTCAGCGGGCGGTCCCGTTTCCCGAGGGTAAAGTCTGCCCGCCATACTAATGGAGCCCTAAGTGTTCTGAAAAGTTCCTCTCACTTTGCCGTACTGT